>NC_047105.1:25712303-25887303 GCF_902500255.1 Thalassophryne amazonica
TTGGAAGCTTATCCAGTGACACATTTGTGGTTTTTGAATTATTGTTAATAAACTGGAGGTGAATTTTTGCTTTTAACAGGGAACATGTCTCAGGTTTTGCCAGATCCTCGGAAAACACCCTGATAATGCAGAAACATGCAGAGCAAATTTATGCAAATGTGTTAATACGAGGCAATGAGGCACACCCAACCAACTCACCCCCCCCCCACCCCCACCCGCAATCTTCTGAAGCTAGCTCCGTCCCTGTGAGGTAACTGTTTTTCTTAAGTGAACACCAAAACTAATCTGGAAAATAAGTATTTTTCCAGCGACCAAAACAGTAAAATAAATTCCATCGATGACAGCCCATCACTCACCGCCGTCGTCCATTCAGGGAACTGAATCCAGTAAATGAGCGGCTCCTGTGGACTGAACCCCCATCTGAGGGCGAGTCGAACCTCAGCTTCACCGACATCCTGGAGAGGAAGAAAGGTGTCAAATTAATACCACATTAATGAGGTTAACAAGGAACCATCATTCATTCATTTTCTGCCATTTATCCAGGTCGAAGTGGCAGCAGACTAAGCAGCTCATCCCACACTTCCCTATCCTCGGCCAAGTCTTGTAACATTTTCCGGGGAATCATGAGGCATATCCAAGCTACCTGGGAAGCATAATCCCTCCATCATGTTCTGGGTCTTCCACTGGGCCTCCTCCCAGTTGGACGTGCCTGAAAGACCTCTCGAGGGAGACGATCAGGGGACATCCTCCCAAGATGCCCGAACCACATCAACTCGCTCCTTTTGATTCGAAGAAGCAGCAGCTCGACTCCGAGTCTGTCTCGGATAGTCAAGCTTTTCACCCCGTCCTGTTTATCGGCCGGTGGACGGGCACATGGCCACATGGACTGAAACGAGGAATCACTGGAAAATAAATACGAGGTGTACTTCATCAGGTTATTCTGGCCAATAATCAATGAAGAAGACTATTATAACCACAGAGGGAGCTGGTGGCAAAATGATTGTGCACGTTGGACTGTGATGCCAGCAATCGGGGTTCCTTTCCCAATTGCTTCCAAATGGCACATTCAACAGTGATGCCAGGGAGGTGGAGAGACACGTGCCGTGAGCACTTCTGGAAATGAACTTTGAGCTTTCATTGGCTGAATAAACCACTAGTGGTTTGAAGACACCTGTCAGTCTATACTGGGGTGTTTATACTGACAGGTAGTTCAGAGCAGCAACTTCTGAATTGTGGGCTGTGGCCCCCTGGTGGGCCATGAAGATACTGCAGGTCGGCCAAAAGAGTTCATCAAAAATAAAATTTAAAGACTTTAATGTTCAATTTTGTAATTAATCTTAAATATTATTTTATTTTTAATAATAATAATAAAGATGTGGAGTATCGAATATGTGATTTTTCTTCATTTCTCTGTCCCAATTTAACATGAAATCTATGAAAAGACTTCATCTTAGAACTATGGGACTTATCCCCTGTTTACAATGGGGTACTCAGCAGTTTCAGTCTTTTGTTCATGGTAATGAGTCATTCACGTCATCAGCAGAGTCGTCAAGGGAGCCATCAGGAGAGGGACAGCTGCCCTGTCATTAGGAGGGTGCTAACTAGAGCACAATAGGTGCTAATTAGAGCTATTGTTTAGTCACCAGCATATAGCAGTCTGCCTCTCGGTAGGAGGAGTCTGGTTAGGTTTAAAACTCCAGCTTTTGTGACTTCTTGATTATTCTTCTCTACAAGAGTCAAGACAGAAGTCAGACCACCAGAGCAAGAATTTTAGCTGAGGAAGCTTCTGCGATTTGAAGCGAAACGTCCTCGCGTCAAGCAACCCAGTCCAGTCGAAGATTCAAGCTTCTCTACTATGGAAACCACCTGGACAACTGAGAGCCTACACAGAGACACTTGGGTTTCAATTTTTTTTCCCCAGATGGAGCACGATCAAAGAAGTTTAAAGCCGTAGACACTATGAATACCTCGTTAAAGACATTCAAACATGACTGAAGCCATTAAGATTGTGAATATCTGGAAGTTACCACGTACTATCAACAATTTCAAGAATTGGGATGAAATTTGTAAAGAGTTCAATAATTGGATCCCGATTTCAAATCTGGTGCTGATGGCGGCCGTAACTATGATGTATACCAAGTTTATTCAAGATTGAAAAAGATGGATAAAGAAGTTACTGTGATGCTTCAAAACATTCCCTGACTTACTGTTTGGGAATGAACAGTGCTCTGTGGAATAGACCCATTAAGTAACCATCTATCTGCCACAGCCAGGTCAAAGTTGTGCGTCCCGTTGACCTTCTCCAGCCATTTGGGAACTCAACACTCAGGGATCCGTGTGCTGGTTCATCCATAAAGAAAAGCACCACATGGCCAAACTGTCAAAGCTGAGGCTTCCTCACAATGCACAAAGTAATCCTCCTCAAAACGATGTTGTGATAATTGCACAAACTGCTTCCTGTTTGTTGAGAAGACCTGCTTCACATTAAAGAACGTTTTTGCACTCTTGAGACATTACACTCATTTATCCAGTGAAACTTCTTGATATGAGCTTTTTTCAGTTCTGTTGACACCGGCTGATTTCAGAGATGATTCACGAGCTGCTCCTGGCTGGAAAGCTGCAGCTGTTTGTTGCGTTTGTTGGAAGGAAAATCCTGTTTCCTCAGAAGACCAAAAAACCACCTGAACAAATGTATATGAGAATTGCGTTGAAAAAGTCAGAAATGTTACATGTTGTAAACGGAGTTTGACAACACAAGCACTGGAGACCGATGAAGTACTGAAATGTGAAATGTTCCTTGTGGTGAGGAGACGGGAGGTGTCGGCTTTGGCGCTGAAGCAGACCCCCACATATTTGTCATGTGATCAATGCACACGCAAAACCACACGAGTGCCATCTGAAAAGTTCTGCCTCCTTCAGTATTATTTCAATAACAAGCGAGATACATGAATTAGATATCTGATTAAAGCTCTGAATGTTCTCTATCAGACAGTGTCATTACTGTTCCATGTTGTCATTGTGTCTTTCCACACCCTTATGCCAACACCAGACAAATTTTTGCATACTGTCGGTGAAGAAATTGGGTGTCTGCTCTCTGCACCAGACTTGCACAGCTGTGTGCACCTCTGCAACATTAGTGGAACGGAGTCCCTTCAGGCGTTTTTTTCAGCTTTGGTAAAAGGGAAAATTGGGAGGGCTTGAGATCCTGACAGTGTGGTGGGTGTGGTAAGATTTGAGCCACTGCAATGCATCCTGTGTTTGTCAACTCGTGTGTGGAAGAGTGTCGTAGTGTTGAAGAACTGCGTCTTTCCCAGGACAAACCCACTTCAAGCATGCACACAGCTTTTACAGTGTCCTCATATATGCAATAAATCCATATATTAAAAGCCAAGTGGTCTGTGTGTGTGTGTGTGTGTGTGTGTGTGTGTGTGTGCGTGCGTGCGTGCGTGTATATTACTTCAATCACGGAGAAACTGGGGAGAGCTGACATTTGCTGTTTGGTTTGCTTATGTATTTTGGGTCACGGATGAACACCGGCAAAACGGAATGTTGATAGGACTAATATTTATGGCTATTAAATAACAGCGAACAATGGACGTTGATAGTTATATTTTGGACTCACACGCCATTCCAAATCATTATAGAAACTTTGCATAATTTATTACCACCCTTGAAAAATGTCAGCTACCTATTTTATAAACACTACCCAAACTATAGCTCGTGGATCCCCACAGCCAACATGCTAGTACACACACACATACATACATATATACATACATATACATATATATATACACACATATATATATATATGTATGTATATGTATATGTATATATACACACATATTATATATACATACATACATATATACATACATACACATATATATACATACATACATATATATATACATACATACATACATATATACATACATATATACATACATACATATATATATACATACATATATATATACATACATATATATATACATACATATATATACATACATATATACATACATACATATATATATACATATATATATATATACATACATATATACATATATACATATATACATACATACATATATATATACATATATATATATATACACATACATATATACATATATACATATATACATATATACATATATATATATACACATACATACATACATATATATATACATATATACATACATACATATATATATACATACATACATACATACATATATATATATACATACATATATATATACATACATATATACATACATACATACATATATACATACATACATACATATATACATACATACATATATATATACATACATACATATATATATACATATGTTACATTATATAGCGCCAAATCACAACAAACAGTTGCCCCAAGGCGCTTTATATTGTAAGGCAAAAGCCATACAATAATTATGTAAAACCCCAACGGTCAAAACGACCCCCTGTGAGCAAGCACTTGGCTACAGTGGGAAGGAAAAACTCCCTGTTAACAGGAAGAAACCTCCAGCAGAACCAGGCTCAGGGAGGGGCAGTCTTCTGCTGGGACTGGTTGGGGCTGAGGGAGAGAACCAGGAAAAAGACATGCTGTGGAGGGGAGCAGAGATCAATCACTAATGATTAAATGCAGAGTGGTGCATACAGAGCAAAAAGAGAAAGAAACAGTGCATCATGGGAACCCCCCAGCAGTCTACGTCTATAGCAGCATAACTAAGGGATGGTTCAGGGTCACCTGATCCAGCCCTAACTATAAGCTTTAGCAAAAAGGAAAGTTTTAAGCCTAATCTTAAAAGTAGAGAGGGTGTCTGTCTCCCTGATCTGAATTGGGAGCTGGTTCCACAGGAGAGGAGCCTGAAAGCTGAAGGCTCTGCCTCCCATTCTACTCTTACAAACCCTAGGAACTACAAGTAAGCCTGCAGTCTGAGAGCGAAGCGCTCTATTGGGGTGATATGGTACTACGAGGTCCCTAAGATAAGATGGGACCTGATTATTCAAAACCTTATAAGTAAGAAGAAGAATTTTAAATTCTATTCTAGAATTAACAGGAAGCCAATGAAGAGAGGCCAATATGGGTGAGATATGCTCTCTCATTCTAGTCCCCGTCAATACTCTAGCTGCAGCATTTTGAATTAACTGAAGGCTTTTCAGGGAACTTTTAGGACAACCTGATAATAATGAATTACAATAGTCCAGCCTAGAGGAAATAAATGCATGAATTAGTTTTTCAGCATCACTCTGAGACAAGACCTTCTTTCTGATTTTAGAGATATTGCGTAAATGCAAAAAAGCAGTCCTACATATTTGTTTAATATGCGCTTTGAATGACATATCCTGATCAAAAATGACTCCAAGATTTCTCACAGTATTACTAGAGGTCAGGGTAATGCCATCCAGAGTAAGGATCTGGTTAGACACCATGTTTCTAAGATTTGTGGGGCCAAGTACAATAACTTCAGTTTTATCTGAGTTTAAAAGCAGGAAATTAGAGGTCATCCATGTCTTTATGTCTGTAAGACAATCCTGCAGTTTAGCTAATTGGTGTGTGTCCTCTGGCTTCATGGATAGATAAAGCTGGGTATCATCTGCGTAACAATGAAAATTTAAGCAATACCGTCTAATAATACTACCTAAGGGAAGCATGTATAAAGTGAATAAAATTGGTCCTAGCACAGAACCTTGTGGAACTCCATAATTAACTTTAGTCTGTGAAGACGATTCCCCATTTACATGAACAAATTGTAATCTATTAGACAAATATGATTCAAACCACCGCAGCGCAGTGCCTTTAATACCTATGGCATGCTCTAATCTCTGTAATAAAATTTTATGGTCAACAGTATCAAAAGCAGCACTGAGGTCTAACAGAACAAGCACAGAGATGAGTCCACTGTCCGAGGCCATAAGAAGATCATTTGTAACCTTCACTAATGCTGTTTCTGTACTATGATGAATTCTAAAACCTGACTGAAACTCTTCAAATAGACCATTCCTCTGCAGATGATCAGTTAGCTGTTTTACAACTACCCTTTCAAGAATTTTGAGAGAAAAGGAAGGTTGGAGATTGGCCTATAATTAGCTAAGATAGCTGGGTCAAGTGATGGCTTTTTAAGTAATGGTTTAATTACTGCCACCTTAAAAGCCTGTGGTACATAGCCAACTAACAAAGATAGATTGATCATATTTAAGATCGAAGCATTAAATAATGGTAGGGCTTCCTTGAGCAGCCTGGTAGGAATGGGGTCTAATAAACATGTTGATGGTTTGGATGAAGTAACTAATGAAAATAACTCAGACAGAACAATCGGAGAGAAAGAGTCTAACCAAATACCGGCATCACTGAAAGCAGCCAAAGATAACGATACGTCTTTGGGATGGTTATGAGTAATTTTATATATATATATATATATATATATGGGGGAGGTGATGGTCTAGTGGTTAAGGTGTTGGGCTTGAGACCAGAAGATCCTGGGTTCAAATCCCCGCCTGACTGGCCCTTGGGCAAGGCCTTTAAACCCCTATTGCTCCCGGTGTGTAGTGAGCGCCTTGTATGGCAGCACCATGACATCGGGGTGAATGTGAGGCATAATTGTAAAGTGCTTTGAGTGTCTGATGCAGATGGAAAAGCTCTATATAAATGCAGTCCATTTATATATATATACATATATATATATATATATATGTATATATATACATATATACATACACACACACACACATATATGAGGTCTATAGAAAAGTATCCAACCTTATTATTTTTTTCAAAAACCATGTGGATTTGAATCACGTGTGATTGCGTCAGCCAAGTTTGAACGTTCGTGCGCATGCGTGAGTTTTTTCATGCCTGTCGGTTGCGTCATTCGCCTGTGAGCAGGCTTTGAGTGAGGAGTGGTCCACCCCTCTCGTCGTTTTTTTCATTGTTTAGGAATGGCTCAGAGACTGCCGCTTTGCTTGATCAAAATGTTTTCAGAAACTGTGAGGGACATCAAAGTGGACACCATTCGAGAAATTCAGATGGTTTTTGGTGAAAATTTTATGGGCTTCAACGAGATTACGAAGTGTTACTGTTGCTTTAAGGACGGCCCAGAGCGACTGGTGGTGCGCCGCGCTCCGAAGCCGCCATCGACAGGCTGAGCGACCATTTCATTTCTAAACGGATGGCTGTATGGATCCATGACCATCGTGTGCAATTTCTCTGGTTATCACAAGAGCTGGACATCAACCATTTTCCGGCAGATTTCACTTTTAACAAGAGATTTTGTCATGGAAAGCCAAGCGGAGGCTTTGCGCATCACGATGGATTCGCTACTGGAGCGAGACAAAACCACCTCCGTTTTGGTCTCACATGACGGCTTTGAGATGGTGTTCAGACAGCTGTTGGTGGTTTTTCCATCGAGTGATTATCCGAGAAATTGTGGATGTGCCTGGACATGCCAGAACATGTCCTGTGAGGCTTCACCACGGCGTGGCTTTGCGCCATGCGGCAACGCCGCGACGCGTGAAGCCTCTGCTCCTCTTTCCATGACAAAAACTCCTGTAACAGTGGAATGTGCCATTCATTTCCAAACTGGATGCTGTGTTTTATCCGGGATGTCATCTGGCTAGCACAGGAATTGTGAAAAGATGTGGACATCAGCACTTTTTCAGCACATTGAGACAGCCATGCGGAGGAATTCCGCACAAACAACACCTCCGTGTTGGAAGTCTCAAAGGACAAGTTGGAACATGCCCAGCTGTTAAACAATTTCTCGGATACTCACTCGACTGAAAAGCCACCAAAAGCCGTCTGAATCTTACGAATGGTTTCCAACACGGAGGTGTTGTTTGTCCCGCACCATGAGCGGCTGCGTCCCGACGCGCGAATCCCTCCGCACGTCTTTCATTACAAAATCTCCTTTAACAGTGAAATGTGCCGATAAAGTGCTGATCCTGACCTCTTCTGAAACTTCTCTGCTAGTCACACGACATCCTGCATCAACAGAACCTTAAATTTGGAAGTGATCTGCTCGTTCCAGCCTGTCGATGGCCGCTCGGGGCGCGGTGCGCCGCCCGCCACCGTGGGCCGTTTTTAATACAGTTTTAATGGTCCTTAATCCGTGTGATACCGATAGAATCTTCACCGAAAGCCATCTGAATCTTCCAAATGGTTTCCATCTGGCTGTCTGGCAGAGTTTCTGAAAAAGTTTTCATGGAACAAAGCGGCAGTCGCTCCGCCATTCCTAAACAATAAAAATCCGACGAGGGGGGTGGACCAGTGCTCACTCAAAGCCTGCCCACAGGCGAATGACGCAACCGACAGGCGTGAAAAAACTCACGCATGCGCACGAAGGTTCAAGCTTGTCTGATGCAAGCGCACGATTCAAATCCATATAGTTTTTGAAAAAAATAAAAAGGTCGGATACTTTTCTAACAGACCTCGTATATTTTATATATATATACGATTTCTATAAATATTTTTTTTAATTGTTTATCTTCACAAAGTTGGAAAAGCTCAAAAATCAAGGAAAATCCAAAAACACGATACTCTACATTTCTGATGTCATTTATGTGAAGTCACAGATGTGCATCCAGTGTGTTTGATGTGCTAGTTTCACCACCTCTCCATCACAGCAATCCTGTGTGTTTACGGGTGTGCACTTTCATATCACACCTGTATCTTGTTAATAATCATGCACCTGTCTCTTGATGTGTGGTCATTAGTCACAGTTGATCAGTATCCGGTTTTCAGTTTGTCTGATGATTCCTGCTTGTCCAGCTGACGTTTATCTTAGTGTGTTCCTCAGCCCGCTGTCACCATTCGTCATTCTATCAAATCGCCATTTTTCGTCCTCACTTCTCACGGTAAATTAACCGCCAATGATTTCACAGTGTGGGTGTTGCCTGCATTTGGGTTCAGTTTCTCCTTTCACTAATGAGCACTGAGTGCAAGAATTTTTCAAAATGCACGACACATGTCAAAAGCAATAACAGTTTGTTGGTAAATTGCACAAGAACAGATAAGTGGCACAGAGCAACACACAGTGTATGTTCAGAATTAGTCCAAAGCAGAAATGTAGAACTGAAAAAAGTTTCAGTGCAATTTTAAAAACATTTTGTGACAAAATAATGTCCACGAAACACATTTTACTGGAAGACTGACAAAATCAGTTATGCTGTGAATTTAATGAAAAACAAGAGCAATTTCTGACGTCCACCAACAGTCGACGAGGACTCAAAATAAAAGATATGTGATTCACAAGCTGAAACAAAATGGTGTCTTCCTGATCTTGGTTTTACATCGTGATGTCATATGTTTCTGCTGCAGAAGCTGCATACTGATCCATATCATTCCCAACATCCAACATTAACAGGGTCTTCCTTTGTACAACAAACACATGTAATTTAAATTTTGTCAAGATCCATCAAGCAGATTTGAAATGATCTCAAAATGGTGAAAATTTAAGAAATGATCCAGAATCAGGATTTTTTTTAAATGCCCTTTTAGCTTATTATTAGACTCTTGTAAATTTTGCTCTGATTCAGTTTTTAATTGTAAAGCAAATGGAAATAAACTCAAATCCATCTTGATCCTGATCCACTCCAAAATTCAGTGGTGTCTTCCATGGCCTTCTTCTGTAGGGTCTTCTGTGGTGAAAATTTTTATCAAAATCCATGCAGTAGTTTTGACGTAATCCTTAAAAGCCTATAAAGTGAAATCCTGAGCCACAATCCAGATCCGGATCGCCTCCAAAATTTGATGGACTCTTCCATGCCCTAATATCTATCTGTGGTGAAAAACTGGTGACAATCTGTGAAGTAGATCTGATGTAATCCTTTAAAGCCTATATAAAGTGTAATCTTGAGCCAGAAATCTTGATTCAGAATCCAGATCCAGATCACCTCCAAAATTTAATGGAGTCTTCCATGTCCATATATCTATCTGTGGTAAAAATGTTGTCAAAATCCATGCAGTAGTTTTGACATAATCCTGCTAACGGACAGACAAACGTCCATGATTTTATTATGTCCTTGGTGGATGTAAAAACCAGCCGTCACAGCTTCATGGTACAGCGGCACTCTGCCAAATTCCAGCGTGGATTTCAGGTGTTTTTTTTCAATGTGTCCCATTCGGCCTGTGTTTAACGTGAGCAGATGGGAAATGGTCAACGGTTCATTTTGCTTGGCTGAGGATTGTTCTTTAATCTCCAGAGTCTGTCAACTGCCTCCTGCATCTCGTTCTCATTTGTGTTTGTAGTTTGTCTCCTCTTTCTGTCTCCGCTCACTCATTTGTTTTCACATCTTTTCTCTCCTTGTACCTCTTGTTCTGGCTTGCAGGCCTCCTCTAATCACTACAAGACATTGTTAGAAGCTTTAAATTACTTAAAATACTCCTCAAGGACCAATTTCCAAGTAAACAAGATCAGCGCAACATCGTCTCATTGGACTCGGCAGAGCGTCCCTGTGAGCTCTGGTGCCGTAAATCGTTGGATAAAAGAGACTCCAAAAACTTTTCATTTGCTTCTCTGATCTTCAAACATTTCAACTCCTCAACACTAACTGGGGTCAGAGGTCACAGGCAACCGGTGTTCCCAGGGTGAAAAATGCATGTGCGCATGTATGCGCACATGGACATGCACAGTTGTTGTCTAAAGTGTCCAAAAGCACGCAAAGCAGCAAAATGGTCTATAAACAGAGGTGCTTGGTGTGCTAATGCTTGGAGCTAACATTCATCCATGTTTCAAAACAGTGAGTCACAGAAGTCCCGCCCACTCCTAAACTGTCCAATCACATCAAAATAAGAACATGTACATGATGATTTTCAGATTGCTGTTGCTCATTTATTCGGATATAAAGTGGACAGTTTGAAAGTGGGCAGGGCTAAGTGAGTCCAAGGGGGCGGGGAAAGTATTCTACTGCTGAATTTAAAATTTGCTGTTTGTCATTCTTTGGAGCTTTTCTGTCCTTAGTCTCCATCGTCTCCCTGCTGTTTTCTGTATCGTGACGTTCCACACTTCCTGTGTGTTCTAGCCGAAGCTTAGGCCAAATTAAAAGACTCCAAAGGAACTTAATCCCCAAATCTATTGACATGAACTCCTTCACACACACAGTGTACATCTCTCTTTTCCTGAGGAGAAACAAACATCTGGATTCTTTGCACGTACTCACTCGCCCTCTAAAAAAAAATAAAAATAAATAAAAAATCAGCACGACTGCCCCACCGTGCACGCCTGCCCCACCGTGCACGCCTGCCCCACCGTGCACGCCTGCTCCACTGTGCCCAGAGGATATAAACATATACAATAACAGCTTAAGTTAAGGCTAACTAACCATTATTTAACTAACCATTATTTAATAACTAACCATTATTTATATAATCGATGAATCACTGGATTGTTTTAATTTTTAGGTCCAGAAAATGTCAAAAAATGGTGGCGTATGCACTCAAAAAACTGACTCATTGGATTAACTCAATTTAATTATGTGCAGGATATCCATCTAATAAATATATATAGTCCCAACTAAATTAAATTTAGTCTTATTTGAGTTGGGGCTACATGTATTTATTAGATGGAAATGCTGCACATAATTGAATAGAGTTTTTTGAGTGTGTGTGTGTGTGTGTGTGTGTGTGTGTGTGTGTGTGTGTGTGTGTGTGTGTGTGTGTGTGTGTGTGTGTGTGTGTGTGTGTGTGTGTGTGTGTGTGTCCACAACCTGTATATGGGTAACGTGGTGAAGTGCGGGTGAGACTGTTTATGACCTGGGCAGGACAAAAAAAATGAAACCTGAATAACTGCAAGCTCAACTAACAGGCTAACATCAGTTCAGGTGTTCAGGTATTTATTACTTCATATTTTTGGGGCTGAGCAGTGGTTCTCATCACTGTTTTCCTTTGGTGTGGTTAATAAAAATTATGACTGGCTTATTTCTTCAGTAACTGCAGATTAACTCGAGCTAATGTCCTCAAGCTACTGATAGCTGCTACAAAGGCTAAGGCCGTTGGCATCTTACCAACAAACTCAGCTAACAGGCTAACCTTGGTTTAGATGTTTATTACATCATATTTTGGGGGCTAGGAAGTGGTTCTCACAACAGTTTTCCTTTCTTGTAGCTATTAAAAAAAAATATGACCCGCTTATTTTCTCTTTAACTGTGGATTAAATCAACGTAATTTTCACAAGATACTGATAGTTGGTGCAAATGCTAAAACTGTTAGCATTCAAAAATGTCACCATAAATATGTTTTAGTTCATGGAATTAACCACATAAGACGTTATTACAGGTATTTTGTAATAAAATGGTCAAAAAAAGACAGGCTTTCACGGTAGCTGGCTGCTATGAGCGACCTCAGCGTCAACACATGAGCTGTCAGTCAAAGCTGCCCCAATGTGTACAGACAACTGGGCTTGAGTGAACATAATGATGATGATGACGATGATAATGTCTAAAAGACAATAAAAAATATTTGTATGATATCACTGGCTTTGAGCTTAGATGTATTTTAATTTATGTTGTTTTCATTTCTGCAACTTTCATCATTTTCCCACAAAAAATGACAGCAACCATGACCAGTATTTACAGTCTTTTTCAACAATTCATTCTCTGACTAATATAAATCAAAATATTCATATTTAAGGAGCTGAAATTGAAAAATTTGTATATTTCTTTGAAATAAAATGGTAAATGGACTGCATTTATATAGCACTTTTCCATCTGCATCAGACACTCAAAGTGCTTTACAATGATGCCTCACATTCACCCATTCACATGGACACACTCACACACCGATGTCAGGGTGGTCCCATGCAAGGTGCCCACTACATACTGGAAGTAACTACGGGATTAAGGACCTTGCCCAAGGGCCCTTAGTGATTTTCCAGTCAGGCGTGGGGTTTGAACCGAGGATCCTCTGGTCTCAAGCCCAACACTTAATCACTAGACAAATCACTTACCCAAACCTCCCCAAATCACTTCCCCAAATAGCTGTTGATTAATTTAATAGTCAATTAATCAGTGATTATTCATTGCAGCTCCAGCTGAGTAACCCAAAGTCCCATATATTTGAAAGAAACCAATTAGGATCAAATAAAATTGATTAATATAACAGATCATGATCAAAGCTCAGCAATAAAGGTAACAGGGAAACTTAGCTATCAGGAGAACTTGGCACAGGTTAAAAACTAGGAGTAGGGGTAGGTTTAGCCCTGGGTCAAGTTCATACTCAGGGCCGAGTTTGCATTGGGCCCACTTTTGCTGTGTCCAGCAATAAAGAGCTATGATCAGGATGAAATGTGAGGAGTCGAGATCAAAGGTTGGTGATCAGGCTCAAACGTCACGATCAAAGATCAGCAATCAAAGATGAGTGATCTGGAACAAAGATCATGATCAAAGTTCAGCAATAAGAGCTATGGTCAGGATCAAAGGTGAGCAATCAGGATCAAAGGTAGGCTGAAAAGTCAGGATCAAAGATCAGCAATCAAAGTTGAGTAATCAGAAACAAAAATCAGGATGAGGAACACAGGTCAGCTGCAGGAAACAAAGGTGAGCAATCAGGATGAAAATAGAGTGTGTACGTTTGTCCTTCTGGTTTGGTTATTGTGTTTTTCTATTTAGCCCCTTCTCTTAACTTCCTTTTACCCCTGAGTGTATGTAGCATAATGTCAGATTAATATTTGTCCAACATCCAGGATGTTGCTTTGAATCAAGAAGTCGGCCTTCCTGGAAATCTAATATCTCCATCTGAAGAAAATGCATGTATGCAGGACTTCATTCAAACACATTGCTCAGCAGGTGGACACAAATCTGGATCCAAATCTCACGGGGATCTGATCATAAAAAATACATGTATGTAAATACAATCCTGAGAGTCTTCAGGAGAATAAATCTACCCGCTGGACAGAGACATTTTTTCTTTTGTTTCAGAGTAAACGCCTCAGCCTCAGCTTCTATATGTTGGAGACAACATTCTGCTTTCTCCTTTTACATGGTATATTCTTTACAACGTATGTGCAGTGTTTGTTCAGACAATCTGGAAATTCATCCAACTGTGAAATGTAAATTCTTCTTCCGTCTCCTGAGGACGCTGTGATGTGTGGGGGGATACTGGTTTAGCCGTGGCTGAGAAATTTCAAATGTAACTTCAATGTAGATTCAACACTTGTTGCATTTAGGTCCAAATGGGTTCATTATGAAAAGTAGTCTTCAGATAATGTGGGAAAAAAAAACATCATGTGTTCTCCTGAACAGAAGAAAAAGCAGACGCATTAATGGTGAAAGCTGCAGAGAATCTCTTGAAAACATGTTTTGTTTTTTACATTTATTTAACAAGTTTTGGTGTTCTCACTAAGGATTAGAACATCCACAAAGTATAGTTTAATGCACAGGTCTAGAAGCTTGGGAACTTAACATGACTTCACAAAAACTGATCAGTAGAAGTATCAATGCTGGCCGACAGAGCAGATTCTCAAAAATCTCTGTGAAACATCGGAGAAGGTTCACTCCAGGGGTCCAAATTTCCTGTCTTCAACGCAGGTCGACAGCGCTTGATGTTTCTCCGGGACCATGACCAACATCAGTGTTGCCCAACTGACACTGATTTCACTCCAGCAGAGTCTGGTGGACCTCAGCGTTGGTCACCGTTAATTGAATTTTCACTCTCCATCGGGAAAACTGTGAGGTAATCATCAGAGGGTGAGTACACCATAAGTGAACTAGCTGACTGTGTAGTGTCACTACGAGGCAAGTACTCTTGCTAAGATGTTGACTATGGTGTCAGGGTTCTGGTGGCTGATCCATCAGTCAACTGCCAACCACCAAATGTCAGTGTGATATCAAAGGTAATGAAGCAGCTGGAGGCAGGAAAATCTGGAGGGATCTTTGCTATCTGGATTGAAGTCCTCCAGGCAACCAGAGATGGCAGGCAACCAGACATTTCAAGCAATCTTTGCTTGCCTTTGGGACACTGGCGTCATCTTAACAGACAGGAATAAAGGTCTTGTCCCTCTCTGGAACATGATGGGTCACTGTGTGGTCTTACACTGCTCTCTGGGTAAGGGACTATCAAGAATGTTTCTCAACAACATTTAATCCCAGCTACTTAGCACACAAGAAAGGGGGGTAGTGGCCAAGTGGTTAATGCACTTGGTTTCAGTTCGGAAGGTTCTGGGTTCAAATCCCACCCCTGCCACATTTCTCCATGTAATGTGGAGTTGCGTCAGGAAGGGCATCCGGCGTAAAACCTGTGCCAAATCAACATGCAGAGCCACCTTGGATTTGCTGTGGCGACCCCAAGTGCAAACAAGGGAGCAGCTGAAGGGACTTACTTACTTAGCACACAAGAAGTCCACACCACATCTAAGCTCTGCGTGCACTCTCAACTATGAATATCTTTGGAGCCTATATTTATTTTTGTAAAGTGTTTGTTTCAGTTGACCAGCCTGCTCTGTTGAACCTCCTGAGATTTTGTGAGATAAGACAATATGTGGCTGGACATCACAACAGGCCAATACACAGGTGCTTTGGGTGCTGTCCAAAGGGGGGTAGAATGTCAGTTAATTCTGGTGTTCTTCAGGGATGCGTTCGGGCTCCTTCTCAGTTTAGTTTTTGTAAGGACTGGATGTTGGGTCGGGTTGTAAAGTCCAGCAACTTTGGTGTGTTTGTCAGTGTGGAAATGTTTACTGACCCTGACCCTGTGCAGATTATGGTGTGCGTGTGCACGCGCGTGTGTGTGTCAATGGATAGCCTGATTAGAGCATTTGAGAAACTGAGTGAGGAATCAGAGTGTCTGGATTTGTGATGGTCCTGGATCAAGGTGAAGATCCAGACTCATGACTTTCTGGACTTGGTCAACATCATTGGATGTTTGTGTTGAAGTTGAACTTGGTGAGAGAGTTGCTTATCTCTGAAGTGACATTTGTGTCTGTGAGACCTTGGCTCTGAGACAGAGAGATGCCTGGAAAAGCCGTTTTAAGTCTTGCAATCATTTGTGCAAGTGATTCACTACAAAGTCCTTAAATGCTACCTGGTCTATAACGGGGGTGGGGTTATGCTGACTTTAGGAGCAACTCTGAATCGCTTGTCATGTAATGGCAGCTCTGTAATCTGGATCAAAGGACTCAAGACAAAAGCTTAAAAATAAGACAAAATCTGCAACTCAACTCTTCCTCAACCCAAGAGCCACATCACCACCAAATTTCATTAAAGTCTCTGTATGTCCTTTTGAAATATGCTATTGCCAAAAGGACAGAGACAATAACAAAAATATGACATGTCACAAATTATATATTTATTTAGTCTCTGCACGTGACAAGGAAATCGGAGGAATGCATTTTCATTACCGTGTGTATTTACCAGTATGTGTATCTCTCTCTCTCTCTCTCTCTCTCTCTCTCTCTCTCTCTCTCTCTCTCTCTCTCTCTATATATATATATATATATATATATATATATATACGAGGGCTGTCAATAAAGTAAGGGTCCTTTTTATTTTTTTCAAAAACTATATGGATTTCATTCATATGTTTTTACGTCAGACATGCTTGAACCCTCGTGCGCATGCGTGAGTTTTTCCACGCCTGTCGGTGACGTCATTCGCCTGTGAGCACTCCTTGTGGGAGGAGTCGTCCAGCCCCTCGTCGGAATTCCTTTGTCTGAGAAGTTGCTGAGAGACTGGCGCGTTGTTTGATCAAAATTTTTTCTAAACCTGTGAGACACATCGAAGTGGACACGGTTCGAAAAATTAACCTGGTTTTCAGTGAAAATTTTAACGGCTGATGAGAGATTTTGAGGTGATTCTGTCGCTTTAAGGACTTTTCACGGTGCGAGACATCGTGCAGCGCTCTCAGCCGCCGTCGTCAGCCTGTTCAAGCTGAAAACCTCCACATTTCAGGCTCTATTGATCCAGGACGTCGTGAGAGAAAAGAGAAGTTTCAGAAGAAGTCGGTTTCAGCATTTTATCCGGATATTCCACTGTTAAAGGAGATTTTTTTAATGAAAGACGTGCGGACGGGTCCGCGTGTCGGGACGCAGCCGACGCGGTGTGGCGGCACAGGAAAAACACCTCCGTGTTGATAACCATTTGTAAAATCCAGGCGGCTTTTGATGGCTTTCAGTGGAGTGAGTATATGAGAAATTGTTTAACAGGCAGGACATGTTCCAACTTGTCCTTAAGGCTTTCAACAGAGGTGTTTTTCCTGTGGCGGAGCGCCGCGGCGGCTGCGTCCCGACGCGCGGACCCGTCCGCACGTCTTTCATTAAAAAAATCTCCTTTAACAGTGGAATATCCTGATAAAATGCTGAAACCGACTTCTTCTGAAACTTCTCTGTTCTCTTACGACGTCCTGGATCAATAGAGCCTGAAATGTGGAGGTTTTCAGCTTGAACAGGCTGACGACGGCGGCTGAGAGCGCTGAGCGACGTCTCGCACCGTGGGAAGTCCTTAAAGCGACAGAATCACCTCAAAATCTCTCATCAGCCGTTAAAATTTTCACTGAAAACCAGGTTAATTTTTCGAACCGTGTCCACTTCGATGTGTCTCACAGGTTTAGAAAAAAGTTTGATCAAACAACGCGCCAGTCTCTCAGCAACTTCTCAGACAAAGGAATTCCGACGAGGGGCTGGACGACTCCTCCCACAAGGAGTGCTCACAGGCGAATGACGTCACCGACAGGCGTGGAAAAACTCACGCATGCGCACGAGCGTTCAAGCATGTCTGACGTAAAAACATATGAATGAAATCCATATAGTTTTTGAAAAAAATAAAAAGGACCGTTACTTTATTGACAGACCTCGTATATATATATGTCTGTCTGTCTGTCTGGGATAAACTCCCAAACTACAATATGAAGCCCTAAAAACTATATATATTCTGAATCCTCATGACATGGGGAACAAACTGGTACAATTTCTTTAAAAGTTGAACTGAAAATTACCCCCAAAATAGCCATTTATATAAGACCATACAGTGTTGTACCATGTGCTTTTCATGCTGCCACTTCTGTCTGTCTTTCTGTCTGTCTGGAATAAACTCCCAAACTATAATATGTAGCCCTAAAAACTACATATATTCTGAATGCTCATGACATGGGGAACAAACTGGTACCATTTCCACAGTGATCTCCAGTTCTCAAGAATCCGACTGAACACATCACAGTGATGTTGCAACGCGCTGCTGTGAAAACACTGGCAACAGTCCTGGATCAAAGCTCAAACCCATGAATTGATATTAGGACCAGATACCTACAGATACAAATCAAAAACACGTGAAGTTCAGAGCTGATGGAAATATCAGCGCGGTCATATGTCTGCTGAGTGAAACTCTCATATTTACAAAAACCTGAACTAATGAAGGATCATACTGCCGCTGCTGTGTAAGCATGTAACTGTTTCCAATTTATTGCTCGTAAAATCCCTCCTTAATTTGCCGCTAACACACGTGTGCATATAGAAGTGCGTCATTTGCATTCAAGTACAGCCTTTTTAAGCAACACTGAATAACAGAGTTGTGAAAGATCGAGCTTAATAATTTCTTTTAAAAGGTTTTAGTCAATCAAAATGTTGATGTGAGCCTCGGCGTGTGTGTGTTCATGTTTACCGTTATGTTGTTTATCACGTCCCAGCACGTGCTGTAACACCCTGTGTGGGCCCATGAGCGTTTCATGTGTTCATGGCTGATAGAAGATAACGACGCACTAAATGTAACCGCATACTGTCAAACTGATCCAAACAAAAATGGAACGCCAACGAAGACTTCAGGCTTCAAAATGGGGCATCGATAATAAAACTTGATCTAAAACTGAAGCAAACACTCAATACAGTGCTGCTGGAAAATAATAAAACATTAATGTTCCAGATGTAACGATTAAAAGATCAATCTAACACACATAAACACATTATTATTTATTTTTGCATTTTAGAGTTATTTTTCAAACTCGTGTACATGTACAGAGAATTCATAGAGGGACTGTAGCAACCAAAAATGTAATAACGGTCAATAGGGTAATCTAATAACGTAATTTTGTTCATTTTAAATGTGATAAAGTCAATAATGTATTTACTTGCCAATAATGTGAAAAACGTTTTGAGCCAGTAACATAACGTTTTGCCAATAATGTAATAAATTATACATTATTGGTGGGTTATTACATTTTTGGCCTTTGAGAATGTAATAACTGGAGCCTATAATGTAAGAATATATATCACTTTTTTTTATTTTCTGGATAGAAAATGCTAAAATTATTGGCAGTTATTGTGTTATTGACCGTTTTGATGTTTTTTGCTGCTGTAGGGACAATGAGCTCACCACCATTAATAAGACTGCAGTTGTATTGGAGTGATGTGCACCTGGAAGTACACTTTCACACGAAACGTTTTCTGTTTGTAGCACTGAGCATTTTGGCAGTGAATTTTCAGAGTGAATTCCAGTTTAATCTGTAGTCTGTTGTACTTCAACTGCAACCTTAAAGTGGAGGTGACATGATATGTCATTTTTTTTTTTTTTGAGTTTAAAATTTATTCTTTCCTGGTGTACAGTTACTAAAGAGATACATATTCAGATTTTGAACTGCGCAATACTAAAAACCAGGAACTTCCTGGCGAATTTCTACAATGGAGAAGAAGGAGGAAGTGACATCAGCCAGAACCACTATCTTTAAAAGTCCCATTAATTTATGGACTTTTACAGACTACTTACAGCCCCGTTTCCACCGAGTGGTTCAGGTTGGAGCTGCACAGTGTTTGCAAAACTGAGTATTTTCACATTATTTTATTTTATTGTTTTGTGGATCATGAAAATTCAGTAAGGTATATCTTATATATTATATTCCAATTCTAAGGTGGAACTATGCCAGTATACAAAGGTATATCTAAATATCTAAAAAGGAAGTGTAAAATAGGAGAGTAAAAAAGAGTAGAGTAGAGCCACTTAGGTGCCTGGTCTTGAGAACCAGGGATGGGTTAATTTTGTAGCATGCAGAGTGAGATGTTATGAGCAGATGAGGGACTGGGACTATTTTAGCTTGCGGTGCAAAGCGGCCCGCGGTTGAACAGGAGGATTCATCAATTTATTTCATTTATATAGCACATTCATAACAAAGTTGCCTCAAGGCGCTTCACACAAGTAAGGTTTAACCAACCCCCAGAGCAAGCACATAGGCAACAGTGGTAAGGAAAAACTCCCTCTGATGAAGAAACCTCAAGCAGACCAGACTCAAAGGTGACCCTCTGCTTGGGCCATGCTACAGACACAAATTACAGAACAATTCACAAAAAGAATATACAGGAAATGTTGCTGGTGCACAGGACAGAAGGGTTTCAGAAACAGACACCCACTCCCATCTTTGGATGAAGTCGCACCTCAAACAGAGAGAGAGAGAAAAAAACAATCAGGCATCAGAAAGACAACAAATACAGTGTAATTTGTCAGCATTAAGCAACAAGAAGAACAAAAGAAATACTAAGTTGATTGCCGGCCACTAGCTCTAAACTTCACTAAAAGACCCAGAATTTAGATAAAGTCCACAGCAGAGACTTGATCCATCAATGGATTACAGCCGGTGCTGTAACCTGACACCAAACTTGTGACAAATAGACTTTTCGTCAGCCAGGATATAAGGAATTAAATTATTTTTCAGACGTTGGTTTGTAAAGGTGGATAAGTTTTCATCAGACTGAAGATGATCTCACTGAAACGGACAGGTAAGACTATATTATTTACTCCTTGTGTGAATGGTTTTAATATTTAATAATAGCATGTTTATCACACAACTAAAGTACAGTACACTAACTGTATTCAAGAAGGAAGCAAGATTTATTTTAAAAACAGCTGATATTTTCAGTCCCTTGTGTCATTTTTCAGATTTGAAATGTATATACCTGTTTCTAAGAAAAAAAAATCCACACTTCCTCATCACTTTTTTCTGATGTCACAGATAGTAAAACAAAGTATTTTTTAATCAGTTGATTACGACCAAAGAGCGGGCTAAAAAACAAAACAGTTTATCATCTCCACCCGCATGCTGAAATTGTCTGCTTTATTTATTTTATAATCACCATTCTGAGTTCTGAACTCTGCCAATATCATCACTGTTGTCAGACTGAAGGGTTTCCTCCAAGGTTTCTTCTCCCTCATTGTGGTCTAAATAAGGTTCAAAACCATAAGGTTGTGTCCTCCACAGCTTCTTCAGAAACACATTCAGACTGGACTTAAAAAAAGCTCCACACTAGAAAAAAAAATTGTCCGAAAACAGCTCGACCTCCACCGTGTTTACAAATGATTTGGGCTTGAATCAGCAGGTGCCGTTCTGGTGATGATGTAGCAACAATATGGCCACGGCTGAGGGCTGAAATAGAGCGCAGGTTTCAGACAGCTGTAGTTTATCCTTCACCCGCACACTTATCATCTACTTTTATTGTTTAGGATTTTTTCAAATATCAACATTTCAACATTTTTTGTGATTATTTGTGCACATTTTTTGGTGTCACCTACACTTTAAGGAAGTGACAAACGAGCACTTCTGTAGACCCCAGAGTTCCGCAGGAATCTCCAACGTTTTCCAAGAAGAATATGGTCAGTCTCTTTAGCTAAACTGCTGGGATTAGAATACTGCGACCAGTGTTGCGTACTGTGAAGGCTAAATCCAACAACTAGGAAGTTCTAGCAAGTCAAGGAGCATTGGTTTATTGTAACCGCAGTTACCAGATCTACAGTGGACTGAGAGTCTTACCCTGTCAGAGTCCGTGGTTGTGCTGTAAAAACTCTCCTTCACCAATTCGCCGCTCACCGCAGCAGGAGCACAGACTGACACAACTGGTCAGACACCAAAATCTGAGCCTCAGAACACTCACTGACCGTTTTTCTCTCCGCTTCCTAACGCACGCCGCTCTTCGATGGAAGACAGCAGCAGAGTCCAGAAACAAAAGATCTTTTCCCGCATCAAACCTCGAGATGCATTTTACAGCAGCTGGAACGTTAATCCTGACACCAAACGACATGACGCGATGATAAAGTGCATCTAGGACAGAGACGTGTCTCTACAAAATTTAAGCGTCCACTTGGACTCAACCTCATGATTCATTTTAGACAGAAAACAGGCGTTTGTCAAAGTTAACCTTACACACAAATATTCAGTTGAGATTTAACAAGCTTGTGAAAGTGTGTAATTTTCTTTAAGGCGTTTTCCATTACTGTAATTTATACTGTCGGAGTGTTTTTTTATTTTATTTTTTTTAAACATTGTAACTGTGTGAGCTCCGTGTTTATGGCGGTGAACCCCCAGGGAGCACAATTTACTGTTTCAGCTGTCACGGCCTGCTAATGCCGTGTTAAAACAATATTTTCTCTCCCTGCAGTGACAACAATAAATCCACAGGACTGCAACATATGAACGCTTTTTTGTCGCCCTGTTGAGGTTTCAAATCATGCAAAATCTCACAAAACTTTGAAGAGGGTACGGCGCTGCGAGATGTCAGTAACATTGAGAAATGCACTGAGACACTCTGATCAGGCTGCATTTTAACCGCTGTACACAGACAACAGCAGGAACATCGCAACATAAAACTCTTTTTATATTGTGCCTAAAACTCTCATGAATACGAGGTCTGTTAGAAAAGTATCGGACCCTAGGGCGTAATTTTGGGTAGGGACGCTAGGGTCACATCCCTACCAATATTCAGCCCCCTACTGTGTAATCACGACCAATGAAACCGCTGTCCTCCATTATTATGGCACATAAAGGGTTAAATGTATGCCACTGCTCGAAGCCCCCCTCTTTAACGTAGATATCCTTGTCTTTTTTTTAGTAACGAGTAATCTAACGTGTTAATCTTTCCAAATCAGTAATCAGATTAAAGTTACTTCTCTAAGTCACTGTGCGTTGCTATTATTTTTGCATTATGGGTCGATAGCAGCATTAAACTTGGTCCGTGGGCAGGGGTTCGGGGTTCGACTGAACTGCTGTGAGCTTTTCATCCGCACCTCTTACAGCACAGTGACAACAGCACACCTGCACTGAGATTTACAAAGACATTTTAATGCTTTTTTCTCCTTTATTTAGAATTCTGAGCTGAGCCCCTCCGTATCTGCTGCTAAAAACAGCTGATCCTCCGCGATGTGTCAACAACTAACACTATTTTCCACTCAAATGCACCTAAACTCTCTTTCTGAGGACCACATGATATGAAAATGCAAAAAAACTTTCTTACCTGTAAATCTGGTCATGTTTTCTGCATAAATAAATGTTATCCATTCTTTGTGCTCAAACGCCAAAGCAGGGGCGAATCCAGATGGAATGGGGGCGTGGGGCAAGGATGTGCCCCCCCACAACACTCCTAGATTAAAGGTCCAGTTTTGAAGCCTTTTTTTACTACAACTACTAATACTACTTAAAATAATAATAATTTCGACAAGTAAAATGTTTAGAGAGAATTTAAATGTTAGAAAAATGTTAGAAAGAATTTAATAGTTACATTTATAAACAATGTAGGTTAGAAATTGCAAGTTTTACTGTTACAGTGTTGTCAGCAGTTAAATATGAGTTCAAGAAAGATTATTTTACTTTTTATAAAACAAGTATTTATTTTCATTGAAGCCAAGAAAGGGTGACTATAAAGTGAGTTTTTGCAAAACAAGTTTCATTGTCATGTTGAGGTGGCAGAGGGTTGTTGTCGGCAGCTGGGGAAAGTAACTAAAGAAGTAACTAGTAATCTAACTTAGTTACTTTTCCAATTGAGTAATCAGTAAAGTAACTAAGTTACTTTTTCAAGGAGGAATCAGTAATCAGTAATTGGATTACTTTTTCAAAGTAACTGTGGCAACACTGGTGATTAGCTACGCGTTTCTCGCTAACTTGGTTGGCTATCCCACTTGTCACTCCAAGCAGCACACTTCCCACAGTGGCCGCGACCGCCCATCGACCCCCGTCCCCCCGCCCCTATCTCTTTCTCTTGAGCTAGACTTCGGTGATATTTGGTAATGGATGACGGCCCCCCTGCCAAAAAACGAGATATTTGTTCATTCTTCACAGTCAGGAATGTAAGTGCAGCGTCTCCATCAAGCTTTAAAAACGAAGCAAAATCCCTTTCATGAATGGAAACCCTTCTTAAAAGCATTAGGCTTCTTCTGCTCTTTAGGCACTAGGCAGGTTTTAGCAACGTGGCAGGATGCATCGTTAGAGCTAGGTTACTGCACGGTTGCAGGGAACTTATTAAAAGACTGCGCGGGCGGACACAATAACAGACAGACAAACGGGAATCGATTCATTCACGAATAGGGATGGGTATTGAGAACTAGTTCCTTTCGGGTATCATTAAGAAATGATTCAATCCACCGACATCAATAAGCTTTTTGCTTAATGATTCTGTTATCGGTCTTTCAGAGTCACCGTTATTTTGGGGGGTGTTTGTCAGGAAATGATCATTTCTCTACATTGATTACAGACCCTGCAGCGGGTCCGTAATCAACTTTTCTGCAGCGTGGCTTTGCTTTGAACCTTAAACCAATCGAAGCAGTGGTTCGCAGATTGAAACAGTGCTTCGACTGCTTCGTTTATTCTTTCTTTCGCTTAATTTTCCCGCGCTAAAACCCTAAAGAACATACGTCTGTGAGTATTATTTACCTTTTTATGTTAAACCGACCTGTCATGGTCTTCTGAAACAGTTGATAGATGTATTTTATAACTTAAAAACGGGAGCGATGCGAACGCGTTAGCATGTCTATGGCATTTTCAATGTTAAAAGTTAGCATTAAGCAGTTGCAGCTGTCATCACGTTCGGGTGCATTTGTTTTCAAATTGTAATATTATTTTAATTTATTTTTGTTTATATATTATAATCTAATGATTATTATATACAACATATACTTATTATATACAGTTTTAGAGAAAGAGACAAAAAGAACCTGAATAGAAACACAACAGAAAATATAAAACCAACTAACAATGAACATAAATAAATAAATAAATACATACATACAGAAATAAATAATTGTTTCCTGTGAACACCTAGTGACTCTTACACCTCCATTTCATCCCTGTCTTATTTAAGTTTAATGACAGTTTGTTTCAGTCAAACCATATTTTCAGTATGTTAATTTCTTCAGTGATTTCCTCCAGAACTATCTGCCAAGCTAGAAAACTGCTGCATCCTAGTAAGAGCAGAATACTACTGGAATGAATCTGAATAAGGAAAGTTGGGTTTTTTCCTCACTAAATGGATGCTGCACTCACTCCAGTTTATTGTCTGGAATAGTCCCAGATTGCATTTCACAGCTTCTAGAATTCATTTTCGTGCAGGTGGTGTTGGGGGTAATTTTGGGTTTTTTTGTTTTTCACCACTTTCATCCCTGAATATGTCAATCGTGAGTCACTTTTGTGCGGATTAAAGTTACTAACTGGGACTCCTGTCTTGTTGCAAGAAAGAAACAAGAATCGTCCTCCGTTCTGTTCACACAGCTCCAAACTCTGCACGGGTCTCTGCCAAGTCAAGTTAGAACGATAGAGTCCAGTCGGAATTAATAACTTCAAAGCAAAACACTGTTTTGTTTATTTTTATTTATGTCCAGAGATCAAGGATACAGTGACCGATTTCATATTTATTTACTTTAAGACTCAATGAAATACATAGAAAACCTGTAAAGCCTACTTTTAGTACAAAATTCACGAGGTATCGATAAGGAATTGGATCGATAAGCAGAATCCATAATGGCATCGATATCAATAAAATCTTATCAATACCCATCCCTATTCAGGAACGTCACAACACTAGCAAATAGGGTCATTGCAATACTTCGTGTTAAATATCCATCCTCGAATTCAATTTAAATGTATAGCTGGAGCAATGTTGGGTTAGTTGCTTTGCTCAAGGTCACTCCAGTCATGGATGGAGGTGTAAAGAGAGGTAAGGTTGGGATTTGAGCCTGCAACCCTGTGATTGAAAGACCAACTCCCTAACCATTGGGATGGCTCGTTAACCTATAACATCTGCATGACATGAACTTATGATTGGTAATGCAAAAAAAAAAATCTTTGTCTTGGAGCACTTTTGTGTCCCCACCAATATCAAAATCAAAGTTACTCCCTTGATCGGACCTTTTTATTTTTTGCAAAAACCTGATGGATTTGAATCACGTGTGCTTGCATGAGCCAACCTTGAACCTTCGTGCGCATGCGTACATTTTTTCACGCCTGTCAATTGCGTCATTTGCTTGTAAGCAGCCTTTGTGTGAGGATGGGTGTAGTCTCTCATCGTTTTTTCTTTGCAAGGAAATGGCGGAACGACTGGAGCAGCGCCGCATCAAATTTTGCCAGAAACTGAGCGACAGCCAGGTGGAAACCATTCGGATTATTCACACGGCTTTCGGTGACGATCCTCTGGGCATCACACAGATTAAGGAGCGATACAACCGGTTTAAAGACGGCTGCACAACGGTGGAGAGTGAGCCACGCTCCGGGCGGCTATGAACTTGCTGAAATGACCAGATCATTTCCAAAATGAACGCTGTGGTGTTGCGGGACCGTCGTGTGACTATCCAAGAAATTGTGGAAGAGATGGACATCAGCACTTTTTCGGCACATTCCACTTTGACAGAAGATTTTGCCATGAAAAGAGTTGCAGCGAAATTCATGCCGATGGCTTCGGCACGAAGCTGATGGTGGAATAAAAGCACCTTTGTGTTGAAGTCTCACAGGACATGTTGTGACATGCCCACCTCTTCCACAATTTGTCGGATAGTCACACGACTGAAAAGCCACCGAAAGCCGTCTGAATCTTCCGAATGGTGTAATTTCTGCTGTAACATTCAGGTTGTCGTCTTAGTTGCTAGAAATGATTGTTGTGTCAACAGTTCAGGTTGGTGGTGTCATGGTGCGGCAACGGTGTGATGCTTTCATGTCAATGCGGACCAGAATCTCTGAGGAATGTTTCTAGGACCTTGTTAAATCTATGCCACAAAGAATTGAGGACTTAACCCAACGACCCTTTAATTAATTAGAATCTCAGTTGACCACTTAAGTTCTAGTCAGAGAATATTACAAAACCGGTTTAGAAATTTTGTCATCATTGTGATCCAGTTTTCATTGTTGTTGAGTGCTTGTGCACATTATCAAGGAGGAAAAGTAAATAAAGTAGGTTCAACATCGGCCTGGAAGACAATGACCAGGATGACTGACACCATTCTACACATGTGCATGAGACTGGGGCGCGGCTGTTGACTCAGAGTTGTAAATTTTAATGGACATTCCCGTCTGTCTGTTCAACACTGAAACATGGGCTTTGAATCCCTTTCAATTCCCATTAGATAATGTGTGCTGCCGCCTGAAGGATTGTAAATACAGCGCAATCATCGGAGGAACGGAGCTGCTTTGTTGATAGGTCAACATGTGGCTATAAGTGATCAATCCTCCAGCACCTGTTTCCCCACACACCAACTCATATACAGGTATTGCCCACGTGGACTCTCTCACAGCTGGGTGTCAGACTGTATTTCAGACTTCCAATAAACACATCCCTCTCAAAGATTGCAGCCATTTAAAAACTCATCCTCTACCATCCTAATCTGCACAGCATTAGTGTTCCTGTAAGTTCTAGTACAGGGGTGGGCAACTTGTTCCAGAAAGGGCCAAGAGGGTGTAGGTTTTCTTTGCAGCCACTGATTCCACCAGGTGATTTCACTGATTAACTGATTCCATCTGTTCAAAGTGATATTAATCAGTGAAACCACCTGGTGGAGTCAGTGGCTGCAAAGAAAACCTACACCCTCTTGGCCCTTTCTGGAACAAGTTGCCCACCCCTGTTCTAGTATAACCCAGTGATGCAGAACAGGAACCAAAGGCCCCTTAAGGTTTGATCTGGCTCGTGTTATTCGTGATTATATAGTGGCTGAGTGGATCGTTGTCATTTGATTGGTGCTTTGTAGGTCATGTGACATGGATTATTTGTCCCATTTGTGTTGCATTGCATTTAGAGTGCAAATTTGGTTCCATACATTTGGTACCATTGCACTCTGCACGAGCGCACACGCGGGTGTGCACACATAGACAAGCACGCGCACATACACGCACGTGTGTGCGCACACACACACAAACATGTACATGCACACACATAATAACGCGTGTGCGCACATGCACACACAAAACAAATCCACTGCACTGTAAGGCGTCTGGAGGCTGTTGGCAGGAATTTAGAATGAAAAGCTGGACTAATTTCTTTGATTTTTTTTTGCTGCACTGAGGAAATACACACTCCTTTTTTGGGAGTACACGCGCACACAAGTGTGTCCCTTTTGTTTGAGTGGGACAACAACACAAGCGAGGAAGATTTGATTGAGCTAACTGACAGTGCTAGTTCTTGTAATACACACACACACACTAAATCCACTCCGCTGTCAACCGTCTGGATGCATGAAAAGCTGACATGATTTTTGCCTGGACTGAGGAACTATACGAGTACAAAGTCTTTTTTTTTATTAATGGAAGTCCAAAGTCAGTGCACAGCATCACTGGACTACACATCACAATTTGGACTTTAGCAGCAGTGGAACACCATAATCTAAGTCCCTTTTCTGTTAAATTAATAAAATATCAAATGACAAGGATCTATTTTAGCCGTTATATAAAACAAATAATGAATGTTTTTACATTCTTTCAATGGAACGAATATTTAATTCAGTGAAAGCTGGAACAAATCACTCAGCTCGGCTTTGCCTCATTGAATGATTTGTTCCAGTTTTCACCTCATGAAATATTTGTACCATTGAACTCATAAATATTCATTATTTGTATGACCATACCAAGCATTTCGACAGTTTGGCCAAAAGTACACAATTAGCATACATGTTGCATTACTGGAGTAATGGCCCAGTCACACGGCACTTAACGAAGGGCAACAAAGCCCAAACGAAACAAGAAATCTGGACTTTCGTTGACTTTCGTTGGCATTGTTTAACCTTCGCGCAGCTTCATTCCTGCAGCTGGAGCTTCGTCAGGATTTTTAAACTGTTGAAAAATTTGAACGAAAGACGGAACGTGCAGCATGTCGTCAGACAGTGTGGATTCTGATGATGAAGGAGATGATCCCTCTTTTGTTCTGGACGAGGAACCAGAGCAGGTGGGTCCACCGACGTGCACACAGATCTCCACAGCTTCTGTTTGCAGTTTCTCCAGGACTCAGGCACTATGAGCTCCATCCCAGCGCCGAGTCCTGGAACTCAGAGATGCAGACACACACTGCTCCAGCTGTGGCACCAGGCGTGTTTCATTTAAAGCGTCAAGATCATTAGCTTCGGTTTTGTTAAGTTCCTCTTTCGTCAGTTTTTATTGATCCCCCAAATGAATAGTCACTCGTTCTAGCAGCAGCACAGATACAGATGCAGAGGTACAAGTGTACACAGGTGCACAGACTTCTATGCAATGCTGTGGGCAAAAAATACACTGAAGAAAGTTATATACGGTACTGACAGGTGGGGTATAAATTAGCAGCATATAATAACAATTCTGTGTATTTATATAGTGCCAAATTCCAACATAGGTCACCTAAAGGTATTCCACATGAGTAAAATCTAACCTTATCACCCCTTGAGCAAGCACATGAGCAACAGTGGTAAGGAAATACTCTCTGAGGTGTTTTTTGATTATAGGAAGAACCCTCAAGCTGACCAGACTCAATGGGGTGACCATTAGATTTAGCTAAATTAACAGTAACAAAGCACAACAAAGGACTGTCAAACTTGCAGAGACATACATAAATATTGCTGCTAAACAACCATATACATATAGAGTTTGGTACCCAGAAAGACTAATGGCTCAAAATGAGTAGTCCTGGTCATGGATGCACTCTTTACGCTTCTACAGATATAAGAGGGGGCTTAGTAGTATGCCCAACTAGTCATGTCTTTTGTGGGCTTGAAAAATGTGTGGGACTTAGGTTCCCTGAGGTGTCCTGTGGGGTGCTGCAGGAGTGTGGGGTACAAGGAAAAACTCCCTTGAGCTTTTTGTTGATTTTAGAAGAAAACCTCAAGCAGACCAGACTCAGAGGGGTAACCTGTTTTGCTACCAATGACAAAAATCAACAATAAAATACATCAAAGAAATTCCTAACATGCCAAACACAGGAAGTGGAACCAAGCATCCAAGTACATATTAGTTCCAGTGGGAAAAGTGACCAATGTTCGTCAATTGAGAGACAGCAAACATGACCTGCGACCAAAGTAGGAGCTGTATCTGTATTCTTGGTGTGTCAACAGACCTGTGTCTGGTGGGTGATGGACTTGACCAACTTGACCACTTCTTACGATCAATCCTGTTCATGATTCTCATGGACAGGGTTTCAATGCTCAGTCAGAGATTCTTTGGTGTCTAGTTTCGTGACCTCAAAATTGCATCTGTTTTTTTATGGATGATGTGGTTCTGTTGGCTTCATCACACACACTGGCCAGGTTTGAGGCATGGTACGAAGTGACTGGGATGTGGATCGGCACCTCGGTTTCTGAGACTATGGTACTCTGACTGAAAAAGGTGGATTGTGCCCTCTCAGTCAGGGGAGAGTTTTTCCCCAAGTGGAGGAGTTTAAGTATCTCGGGTCTTGTTCAAGTGTGGGGGTAAGATGGAGTGTAAGATGGACAAACGAATCGGTGGCAGAAGGTCTCGCAGATACTGCACCAGGTCATCATGGTGAACAAAGAGCTTACCCAGAAGGTGAGGCTCTCAGTTTACCAGTCGATTTATGCTGCTAACCTTATCTATGATCATGAGCTTTGGGTAGTGATTGAAAGAACGTCATCAATGCAAGTAGTGGAAATGAGGTTCCTCTATATGGTATCTTGGCTTTCACTCAGGAACAAGGTGAGAAGCTCGAATATCAGGGAGGGAGTCTGATTCCTTCATAAGGAACCAAATCACATGAGGTGGATTGAGAGTTTGGTGAGGATGGTCTTTGGTTGTTTCCCTAGGGAAGTCATCCAGGCAAGTTCAACTGGGAGAAAGCCAAGAACATGCTGCAGGAATTATATTTCCGTTCTGGTTTGGGAATGCCTTGGGATCCCACAGGAAGAGTTTGAGAATTTGGCAGAAGATAGGTAAGTATGGGCGAGCTGCTTAGTCTGCTGCCATTGCAAACCTGACCTGGATAAGTGGCAGAAAAATGAAAAAATGAATGATTTAGGTCGATATTCTGGAACATTCACCTAAGTGATCCAGATGAGGATGTAGAAAATTTGTCGATGTAGAAAGAAAGTCATGACCTGGGAACACCAGGTCATGACAAACTGTTTCGAGCCAGGCCTCTTTATGATGACATGCTCAGTGCCTGCCACCCGAGGAGGGAGCTGACAGTGGATTAAAGGATGGTGGCGATGAAGGTAAAAACTGGAATGACTCAATATTTGAAAGTCAAGTCAACAAAATGGGGCATGAAACCTTTTGTGTTGGCTGTTTCAAGTAATGGCTACACACTCAAGTTCACCTTTTACACTGGCAAGACTGTGACCACATGTGAGCACGGGCTGTCGTACGATGTGGTCATGAAACTGATCCAGCCATCCTCCCTTGGTACTGGGTACCACATTTACATGGACAATTTTTACATGAGTCCCAAACTGTTCATGGACCTGGCTAACAAGAAGTTTGGGACATGTGGCACATACAGGGAGAACAGACGAGGATGCCCCAGAGGGAGGGCAAATGCTCTCACAAAAAATCTCAAAGAGGATCTATAAGATGGATAAAAGAGGGGCTTCTTGTGTTTGTAAAGTGGATGGACACACGGCGGGTGTCTGTGTGCTCCACCATCATGCGTTTTCAGGTGAGACAGTGTGGAGAAGGTGAAGGATGGGAAGGATCGACGCTGGACGGTGAAAGACATTCTCTGTCCTACCCCGGTGTTGGCTTATAATAAAAACAGGGGTGTAGTCGACCTTTCTGACCAGCTCATCCAGTACTACTCCACCCATCGGAAAACTGCACACTGGTACAGGACAGTGTTGCTGCACTTCCTTGATATTGCAACAACAAATGCATTCATCTTGAATCGTGAGATCAGCAGTGTCAAGCAAGTACAGCCCATGACATGCAAGGACTTTATGGTGGAGTTGGTGTGTCAGCTGTGTGGCACAGACAAAACAGGTGTCCCACAGAACAGGACCCAGAACCACATTCATGTGTCAATTGTGACAGGCACAGATCCTCACATAAAAGGCCACAAAAGGCAGCTTGAGGTGCCAACGGTGTCTTCACGTGGGCAACAAGATGAGTGACAGAGGCCTGCGATGAGCCCCCTCTGTGTTGTGTTGGACAGGAATTGTTTATTTGAGTGGCACAAATAGTTTAGCATGTCCTGCATACATTGTACATATGTTTTTGTTTTATATTTACAATCTAAATCTTATTTTGACATCTGATTGTTAGCATTTCAATCAATCAATCAATCAATTTTGTTTTTATATAGCACCAAATCACAACAAACAGTTGCCCCAAGGCGCTTTATATTGTAAGGCAAGGCCATACAATAATTATGTAAAACCCCAACGGTCAAAACGATCCCCTGTGAGCAAGCACTTGGCTACAGTGGGAAGGAAAAACTCCCTTTTAACAGGAAGAAACCTCCAGCAGAACCAGGCTCAGGGAGGGGCAGTCTTCTGCTGGGACTGGTTGGGGCTGAGGGAGAGAACCAGGAAAAAGACATGCTGTGGAGGGGAGCAGAGATCGATCACTAATGATTAAATGCAGAGTGGTGCATACAGAGCAAAAAGAAAAAGAAACAGTGCATCATGGGAACCCCCCAGCAGTCTACGTCTATAGCAGCATAACTAAGGGATGGTTCAGGGTCACCTGATCCAGCCCTAACTATAAGCTTTAGCAAAAAGGAAAGTTTTAAGCCTAATCTTAAAAGTAGAGAGGGTGTCTGTCTCCCTGATCTGAATTGGGAGCTGGTTCCACAGGAGAGGAGCCTGAAAGCTGAAGGCTCTGCCTCCCATTCTACTCTTACAAACCCTAGGAACTACAAGTAAGCCTGCAGTCTGAGAGCGAAGCGCTCTATTGGGGTGATATGGTACTACGAGGTCCCTAAGATAAGATGGGATTTCCTGCACTATATGTAAATAGTCATATTTAACTTTGTTTTTTTGCTACATTTGTACATATGTTTTTGAAATTTACAATTTATATTTACATTTGAAGTTATGAAAATAGTTCGTTAAACAAGTTTGTGGTATTCTCGCATCAAGCAACCCAGTCCAGTCGAAGATTCAAGCTTCTCTACTATGGTATTCACAGTAAAAAAAACAAACTTTTTTTTCTACTCGGATTTTATGTTTTTGGTGTGATTTTAGGTCCACTGTGTTAGTACAGTAGGTCAGAATGAATGAAAAAATTGAAATGAATGATCACGCCTTATTTCACAATGTCGATGAAGCTGAAAACATTCTCCTTGATGTGTTTCTGGATCTGGTTCCCAGCAAAAACTAATGGGTTGGCTCGTGTCCCAACATTCCACTCACTTTCACGAAAGTTCAAGTGACCCAGAAACGTTCCCTGTAATATAACGTGTCCATCAGGAGGCTGTGTTCGTGGAGTTGCTGAGTTGTTTTTTTTGTTTTTTTTTGTATTTACACTTTGTTTCATAGTTTAAATTGCTGAACTCAAATCTGAAATAACAAGAATCTGAAACAAATTCAATAAATGAGTCTGAGCCCAGGGTGACATTAACTGATATGAAGCATAAAACTGCAGCAGAACTCACATCATTTAACAAAAAAATGGAGAGAGAGAGAGGAGTGAGGGAGAGCAAGGAGTAGATCTGGACCTGCTGCTGTTTTCTCTGGCAGCTCCTCAGTTTGAGGAGGTTCATGAGAAACTCCACAGCCTCCTTTATGACGAGGAGACGGGAGGAGAGAAGAGACAAGGATGGATGGAGATACAGGAAAAAGAGGGAAACAAACACACAGGGGCACGAGGAGAGAAAGCAAAAGACTGAGATGAAGAGGAGGAGATTAAAAAGGAGAGAGAGAGGAGAAGGAGATAATGAGGAGAGGAAAGAAAGCACATGATCAGAAAGAAAAGGAATTGACGTGCAAAAAAAGTGAGGTGAACAGAGAGGAAAGGAAAGGAGGAGGAGATACTGAAAGTAGGAAAGGAGGAGAAGAAGAGAGAAGATTAAAAACAAGATGGAAAAAGAAAATGCAAGATAGGGGAGAGAGGAAAGAGGAGACGAATAGTAAGGAGGAGAGAAAGAAGCTTTGAAACTGAAGCAGGGCTTGAACCAGCAGCATCATGAAGCTTCTTCATGAAGCAGTACTGCAAAAACTGAACGGAAATAAACAAAAACCTCATTTTTCAGACATCAGATTCAAACAGAACAGTGACTGTGCCTCACTGTGAATCATGACTCAGCAAAAATCACCCTGTGCTGACTCATTATTCTCCAGCTCTCGAGAACAATGGCACCAGTAAGGAGACATTAATCTGCAAATTTAGAAATGTGAAGCAAAGTAATGAAAAGACACAAGAAATAAACACTAAAACAACAAAATTAAACTACCCAAGAACGCAAACAATTTCATGAGTAGCCTAATCCTGGAATGCTAAACCTAATTTGTGCGCCGCCTTCTGGCTGTCGGTGAAACAGTTGCCAAAATGATGATTTGAATTTTCAAAATTATAAGTAATAGTACAAAAAAAAAAAAAAAAAAAAAAAGAGCGACAGCAAACAGTTACAAGATATTCAATTAGAATTATAGAGTTATAACCATTTTCCTTCTATTCCCTGTCAAAAACAAAACTCTCCATTTGTATGTTAAATGTCACCTTACAATATAAACAATTATTTAGGTTTGATAGAAGTGTAAAAGTTGCAAAATTCGTCCTCAGGCTTCAGAGGCTTCACCTGCTGTGGTGGTTTGTAGAAGAGTTTGACACTGGACAGGCTACTTTCATTAAATCTTTAAAAGCTATTCTCAAAACGTCTTTATTTTCTACTAATTTTATTTTATTTTAATCCTATATTTCCTAGTCTGTACGTTTTCGACTAAAATTACAAGCATTTGTAATTGAAACACACACGTGGTTTGTCTGTCTCCTGAACACTGGACATGTCGAGTTCCTTTCGCACCGCTTGGCCCAGCTAACAAGCTAGCAACTGCAGCGATGGAGAGAAGCATGATGTCACACAAATTAAGAACAAAATACACAACAGACTGGGAAAGTAAAACCATAATAGAAGAAGATGACAGAACGTTTGACTGTACATTAAATTACTGTTGGTGTCTCAAAACACTGCTCTAGAATGTTCTGAAATTTGTTTTGAACATTCTTCCAGAGTATCAGTATCAAAAGCGAGACATCACAAGCTGTGCCACATGGGGCCTCAGTACATCACCAACTGATTCTGAAAAATATGCTTCAAACTGTGACAGATGATTTGTCCCAGCTGGTGTCGAAACATAATAAAACACAAGTGAAATACGTAGGATCACACTGGTTTTGAATATCATATTTAATGGCAATTTATTGCACTAGCTAGCATGCATGTTGCTTGTTGGCAACAGATGCTGCAAAATAGTCTCAATGAATCTCACTAAAAGTAGCAAAGCACTGATCCTCAAATTAGCATGATATAGGCATTTTAGATTTTGATAATCTCACAGATGCTGACATAAACTATTTCAGGAGTTAATGGCCTCCAGAAACATCATCTAAATTAGAGGCTGCTGGATGGGAGTCATGTCCTTTACAAGCAACTACAGTGCAATATCCTGACGCACATTACGACTGGATTCCTGGTAAATTTCTTGATATCATTGGGTTTTTTAAATGTTTATTTATATATAGTGTGTCTAAACAGCTTTATTTTTCCAGGAAGTGAGCTAGCTTAGCCTGTGCTAACATGACACAAGTGATTCCTGTTTTTACTTAGTCTTTTTATGTGACTGATAAAACCTCACTATCTTTATTGTCAAGAGAAATTGCTGCCCTTCTGTTGGTAAGGTAAAATCTGTGTTCTAAAACTCAAGAACCATAAAACTAAAATCGAAATTTTTACACATTAATACTGGGAGGTCAAAGCTCTGCCTGCCAAAAAAGAGAGAAAAATATCATGCATCTCTGACATTAATAAATGCCTTTTTTTAAATAAAATTTGACTTTCAAGTAGGATATGTGCCAGAAGCCCTGAAATGCTCATATCGCCCAAAAAAGCTGCGTAAATGTGCAGCAAAGTCTTGACTGTTTATTCAATTGAGAACTTCACTTTTGGCAAAAATAAGATGAGCTTATAATATAATATTCCTACATTCAGATAAGCCAGCTCTCCTCACATAATTGAAGAAAAAGTTTCCCAGCATCCTCTGTGAATCTTGTGTGAAGAGTGTCTCAATATACAGTGATGATAAAAGTCCAAAAATCGAAAAGTGTAATTAGTGAAAAACAAAAGGATCATGCATGTCATATTTGATGCACATGATAACTGACCGATAAACTAACAGCTCACAGGCCTCATCCGGCCCACAGGCCCCCACTTTGTGATGACCTTTCTAGAACATTTTCTGATAACTACCTTGAAGAAGTGGTGATCCTTGACTTCCACTATGGATTAAAGCCTCACAAACACAAAGTATCCACAATCCGCCTCCAAAGAATCCATTCCCTGGACGTACCTGAGCTTTATTCCCGGCTGTCAGTCATATTCAGCTCTGACGTCTGTCCTCCTTTCTTTTTCCTCTCCTCCTATGTGCTCGCTTGCCTTCTTTTCCAGCTGTGCTTCTCTCTGCTCCCCCTCAGCTCTTCTCCAATCCTTTTTCTCCTTTATCTCCTCCTCTTTCAGCACTTCCCACTCTTCCAAGCTCTTCCTTGAAATTAATACACTGTTTTTCATTCTCTGCTCTTCTGGTGTTTTCACCCCATCTCATTTTATGCCTCAACACTTTTTTCTCACGTTCTCTCTCTCTCTCTCTCTCCTTTACTACTGTCACTACTTGTCACTCTCTTTCTTATCTGTCTGTTTCTCCTTTTCTGCCACGCCTCCCTCCACGGCTTCATTCCATTTCTTGCCTTTGCTTCTTCCATCCTCCACTCATCTTCCCTCCTCTTCTTTTCTCTCTTTCTCCTCCAGCGGATCTGCACCTTTCTTTTCATCTCCTTTCTTTTCATTCCTTCTTCACTGATTTCTTTCCTTCTTATCTCTCCTTTTTCTTTGCTTTCTTCCTGTTTCCACTATCATCTCCTTTTTACTTCATTCTTTCTTATATATTTGCTCTATTTATTCCCTCCATTTCTTTTCCTTCCTTCATCCTTCCATCCTCCTTTGTGTCCTTTGTTTCTCACTTCTTCCATACATCCCTTCCTTCTTGCCATCCACCCATTTTCATTCATTCTTTCATTCCTGGACAACTTTCTCCATTGTCTTTCCTTCCTTCTTCCAGTCTCCTTTCTTCCTTCATAGGCATTCCTCTTTTTCTTTGTTCTGTTCTGTGCTGGTTCACTGCCAGTCCTTCCTTCCTAAAATATGAATTCTTTCCTTTCTTTTACCATCTTATTTCCATCATTTTCCCCTTCCTTCCTTCTATCCTTCCTTTCTATCTTCATTTCTTCAATACATCCCATTTTCTTCTGCTTTGTTATTTTCTTTCTTCCTTTACATTTTTCAGTCCACCCTTTTCTTTTGTTACTTTTCTTCCTACCATCCTGCACTTGAGGATGGAACGAAGGGGATGGTGATGGTCTAGTGGTTACATATTGGGCTTGAGACCAGAGGATCCACAGTTCAAATCCCAGACTGACCGGAAAATCACTAAGGGCCCTTGGGCAAGGTCCTTAATCCCCTAGTTACTCCCGGTGTGTAGTGAGCTCCTTGTATGGCAACACCCTGTCATCGGGGTGAATGTGTGGCATTATTGTAAAGCACTTTGAACGTCTGAGGCAGATGGAAAAGCGCTATATAAATTGTGTCCATTTCACTTTTTCATTCATTCTTTCTTTCTCTTTCCTTCCCTTTTCAATTCTTTTCTGTCTTTACTTCCTCTTTCTTTTTTTATTTCTGCTTCCTTTGTGTTTTCTTGTATTCTTTTTGTATTTTGTATTCTTTTTTCTTTTCATTCCTCCTTTCCGTGCCATTTCCTTTTTTCTTCCCCTTAATTCCTTTCTTCCGTTTTTTCTTCTTTCATTCTCTTCCCTTCCTTTCTCCCTTCCTTTTGAGTCAAAACTCTTCTGCTGTCACTCAAACAATCTTTCCACCTTTTTCCTAACAGCTGTTCCCTTTCCTCCTCTTTCCTTTCCTAATCTCCATCTCTTTGGCCTTATTTCTTTTTGTGGTTTCTGAGGTGGTCACAGAAAAACTCTCTGACGTCTCCCCCCGTGTGTTTTTCCTCTTCCTGCTTTGCCTCCCCCACGCTCCGCTGGGCCAGGATCATGTTTGGCTTCAAACTGCAGGACTTGGCTCTGGGTCAGGCCACATACATCAGCAACACGGACGCTTTACGTCCTGATTCATGACCATCTGTTTGTAAAAAGAAACTATGAAAGCAGATAATCTGATCTACATCGTTGAATCTGGACAAAAAAAGTCTCAGCAAAGAGGCGAGTCAGTGTTCAAATGGAGTTAATCAAACAGCATAAAGAGCTTCGGGGTCGGATGTCACACCCCACGCAAAGCAACGCACAGCGCAGAGTGTCACCGCCGACACGGTGTCCACACTGTTCAAATACCACATGGACTCGCACTCGTCAGTGCACCCTCGGGCGTGTCGGTCTTCAAATGAGTTCAGGTGCAGCGTTGGCGTGTCGCTATCACGAGACAGCACAAAGCAGCTGCATCACAGACTGACTCAAACCCGGTCTACGGCCCCGTGCGCATGCTTAGAAATTCAGGAATAGTTTCAGGTTTACAACTGTGCCGGGGGAATTATCACAGAACAAACCGCAATATCAGCGTGTCAAATCTCAGAGCATGCACAACACCAAGGAACCGTCTCTGGTCCTGGATGACACCCATCCAGGAAAACAACCTGCCCTTTCACACATCTGTAAAATAACCAGTTGTCTGCTGCAGCCAGGTGAAACATGGGCGTCCCCATGACCTTCTCCAACTACTGGGGTCCTCAACATTCAGACGTGTGCTGGAACAAGCAAGTGATCCTCCTCATCCTGGTCTCTCTTAGTAACCACTCATTTGGTAGAAAGTCATTGCAGAAGTTCCCAAGGATCCGCCAAAGAGACCTGGTACCAAAGACATCCAGTCATTGTCTTGGGTCACTCGTTAGCATCCAAGTCTCACGACCATACAGCAAGACAGGCAGAACCAGGACCCTAAAGACTTGGACGTTTGTTTTTCTGCAAAGATATTAGGGTCACCAAACACCTCTGTCCATCGACCTCAATCTTAGGCACCAAGGACCCAGAGATGTGTGTCACTGCTGAGATAGTAAAGGTCTTCTACAAGTCTTCCACCACATACAGAAACACTTCTGATGGCTGAGTGCAGGAAGTCACTCAAAGCCTGATTCTTAGTCTTGATCCAGAACAATCTAAAACCCAGACGCTGATTTCTCACTTATTCCATTTACAATGAATTTACAACCAATTCCATTTTCATATTTCCACAAGGACTAGTTGGATTCACCAAGAAATAAAAAAAACATCTATTTCCACATGTTTCAGATGTAGTCTAGCTGTAAGAAATGACTTCAGCCACATAAATCGATGCACGATTGAAAACGTGACATCTCCAGATCTGAAGCTAATGTCTGTAAATCTGAACTGAACCCAATGGAAGTTTGATCCATTGCAAAATCCAGCAGAATACAACGGGGCAGGACAGATTATTAGGTGGGCCTTGAATCTCTGAGCCAAAGAAAACATTTTGAGAATGGCCCAGATTTATAAAGACATTGACAGATAAATCCAACACAAAATAATACAACACTGTTACTTAGCAATGTCAGACACTATAGAAATAATCCAGCTGTTTTCCTACTTAAGGCACATAAAAATATATCCATGAACATTCATCAGCCAAGAGTGGAAAGAAACTTTGAGCAACAGTACAGTGTCAGCAACACTGTCTTTTATTCCCTTATATACCAGAGCGGAATCTTGCACGAGTGTAAACGGTTTACAGTGAAAGCAGTAGCTTTTCAGATATTTTAAATGACATTTTGAAAAACTAAAAGGTGAACTGAAAGATTTAATTGCAAATCTGAAACCAGAGTTTTGACTTGTCAAAAGTAAAGTAGCATGCAATTAAGTTAGCAAATGATTGATTATAGCAGGTCAGATCTGAGAGCTAATGCTGAGTGATGTTCCGACCGCCGTACTACCAAACCGCACTGGGTCCTGGATGGCAGTCATTCAGTCAGACAGCTGGTCCCTCAGCCATGAAAGTAACCATCTACCTGCTGCACCAGGTGAAACGAGGACACTCCCTCAGTGAGTCCCAGTTGCAGGGTATTCAAAACTGAGGCATCTGTGTGCTGGATCATGCCAAAGGAAGTGGACTTCATGGCCAACATGTAGTGGCTGACATTCCCTGACAATGCAAGCGGTACTCATCTGATGCTCTAACTGTTCATTAGACACAAAGTCATTCCAGTGGTACTCAAACCCAGGACCAGAATCATCCCTTTGTTGCCTCAGGTCACTGGTTAGCATCCAGGTCTCACAACCGTACAGTAAGTCAGGAAGCACCAGGACCCTACAGACGTAGACCCTTGTACTCCTGCAAAAGTACCAGCATTGCTAAACACCTTTGTTTAGGGACTTCATGACTCCACAGGCTCTTCCCATGAATCTGACAACCTAGAGATGTGAATGTCATTGCTGAGAAACTTTGGCACTTTCACTGCATATAACACACATCTGATGGCTGAGTCCAGGAAGTCATTGAAATCTTGGCTCTTAGTCTTGATCCAGGACAAACCCAGGTGCTCTGACTTCCCACTCTCAAGCGCTCCAGTCATCTGTTGACTTCCGCAAAGATCACAGTATCTTTCCACAAAGTCCAGGCCAGGAAACCTTTCCTTGAGTGTGAAGCCAGACTGCAGCAGTTGCTGTGTGGCAAATAACTGGTTCTAAATTCTGTTAAGAATAATCCTTACAAGCACCTTTCTGTGTATTAACCCCTATTGTTCTTACAATCCAGGTGGTCACCCTTTCTTCACCATTTTTGGTATGATGCCTACCTTCCAGAGCAAAACTATTGTTTGCAATTCCATGATAACAGTATCTCCACCCACCTGGAGAAGTTCAGTTCCAGTACAGTAGCTCCCCGGAGCCTTCCTCACCAGAAGCTGTTTAACTGCTACTGTGATCTCACTAACATTTGGAGGTTCTCACTTGACTGGAGGATCAGCTACTAGAACGCTGATACCAGAGTATCACCCTCCAATCCTTGGATCCAAAAGGATCATACAGAAAAGGCACATGTCAGGACTGAACCTTCACCCACCATGACCGTGATGGAAGATGGTGTAGGTTTGGAGGAACAAAGTGGTTTAATTTCTCTGTAAGTTGGACAAGGGTCACTAGACCACAGATGGTGAGCATTCTGATCACAGATTCTTTGAATACATGGGTACATTAATCACATTCGCAATCCAACACAAATGTAAATAGCAATGCTCAGTTATGTATCTTTGTTTTTTCATTAATCCCTGACATTTTAGTTTTGTATACAACCCCAATGCCAATGAAGATGGGACATTGTGTAAAATGTAAATAAAAACAGAATACAGTGATCTGCAAATCCTCTTTTATCTATATTCAATTGAATACACCATAAAGGCAAGATATTTAATGTTCAAACTGATAAAGTTTTTTTGTTTTTGTGCAAATATTTGCTCATTTTGAAATGGATGCCTGCAACACATTTCAGAAAAGCTGGGAGAGGGGCTGGGAAAGTTGATGAATGCACAAAGAACACCTGTTTGGAACATTCCACAGCTGAAGAGGCTAATTGGAAACAGGTGAGTGTCATGACTGGGTACAAAAGGAGCATCCCCAAAAGTCTCAGCCGTTCACAAGCAAAGATGGCGGAGAGGATCACCACTTTGTGAACAACTGCGTGAAAAAACAGTCCAACAGTTTAAGAACAATGTTTCTCAATGTTCAATTGCAAGGAATTTAGGGAATCCATCATCTACAGTCCATAATATGCATATGCCGCGGACATGAACGAGCGAAGCTCGTCAGCATCTCACCATGTCATTTAGGTTCTTCAGACTTTATTTTGAGTAAATGCTTCAGCAGAGCATTAGCATAGCAAAAACCTTTCAGCTTCAAACCCCCCCACCCCCGCCTTTTTAAACATTTTTCTTTATTTGCTTCTCACATACCTGGAAAAGCTCCTCACCATCTAACCATGTCATTTAGGTCCTTCAGACTTTTTTCAGTAAAATGGTTCTTGGGAGCATGAGCTTTCAGCTGCGGGGGGGATTCTGCCCTCCCAGACCCCCCGCCTTTTGAAGCATTTTCCTTATTTTGTCTTTCAGCTTCTGGAGAGGCTTTGCCCCCCATACTCCCAACGTTTTTTAAGCATTTTCTTTTTTTGTTTTTCAGCTGACCCCCCTAATTACAGCCCTCTTAACCCCCTGCCACTTTAAGCACTTTTTTTTAATGTAGATGTAAATTAATATTCAACATTTTCAGCTAGTTGACAGTAGGGCTGTACAATATGGCCAAATTATGGTATCTCAATATTGTCATATAAATTGTCATGTAAATGTCACTTATGTACATGCTGTCCATATTCTAGCACTGGTACCACAGTCTCTTATACAAAGAGACTGGTAGCATGTTTTTTAAAACATGGCTGTGATTGGTCCGATACGTCAGGCGCTATTAGCTATCATGCCACGCTCTATGATTGGCTGTGGTGTAATCGCCGAAAATGTAAGTTGGTTCCACTCCTCCAGAGACTGTGGTACCAGTGCTACGTTGTTAAAAACGCTACAGCCAAGCAGAGAGCAGCGTGTCTCAGCCAATCAGCAAAATGTCAGAATCCTGACTAAAAGTCACGTGACCAAATAACCCGATACCGACTCCTTTGCATTGGCTGGAGAAGTGGAACCAACTTATCCATATTCTTGAGCCACTTAGGTGGGTAGGGAGAGTTCCCATGGGATAAAAAAGCTTTTCAACAGACCATCCCTGGTTCTCAAGACCAGGCACTTAAGTGGCTCTACTCTTTTTTTATTCTTTAATGATATTTAGGTGTACCTTAGTAAACACAAGTAGAGTTCCACCTTAGATTTGGAATGTAATAGAAGATATACCTTCCTGAATTTTCATATCAATATGATATATGATATGACTATGATTTGACGCAAAGTGCAGCAACAGTGAAAATTAAACATTCTTAAACAAAACAGTAATAATACCACACTCATTTTGCACTCATCATAAGGTTAGGATACTGTGCCCTCCAAAAGTATTGGAGAGATGTAGTTTGCCACAGTTAATGGATTTGTTTTTGGTAAAATAGGCAAATAACGTATTCAATCTGTGGATATATTTTGGATCAAATTCATCTTTTCATGAGCTTTAACCTGTAAATTTGCTCAGACCTCAAACCACAAGATGCTTTGATACCTATGACTTTTAAGGCACATACTAAATCCGTATATGTGCTAACCGTGTTGCATCCAGTGTCATAAAATTCTGTTCTACTGTAATATACAAAGTTGAAACAAATCAGCATTGTTTTCAGTGTACTATTAGACAAACCTGCAATAGAAATACATTCCCTTGTGTTCATTTTAACTTTATGTCCAGATAGCATCCATGCTAGCTGGTGGCTAACATGGTCTGGCTGCTACAGTGGTTTGCTTAGCCAGCTAGCTTGGAAAACAAGTTGTTTACAACCAAATAAACATTTTCACATAAAATGTGTTCATTTGGTAGTCTTAAAAATGTGATCCACTTATCGATTTTACTGAAAAATTAGCCTTGCAGCTGTACACTAGACATATGGTTTGCTGATTAGCGCTGCGTTAAAGAGACTACAGCAGCCACAAGACGTCACAATGTCACCAAGATGCCTGTTTGTCAGCACGTGCAAATCTGTCACCCTGCCAGTCCGCGCAGTTCTGACCGTGCACGACGGTTTTGTCCATCAAGCATCAGCTGTTTATTTTGTATGAACACTCACATGCCGACAAACACACCCACAAAATACACAAATTTCTATCATATTTTGCACGTTTCTCGTGCACACGCCATGAGTTGGCTGCTTACAGAGAAATGCATATGGTAGCATTAAGCTCAGCTGGCACGTGCGCACACAGGGAGACACATGGCGGGTGGAGATAAGGCGCGTGAGGAGTGGCCGCTGTGCATCTGGAGTCTACAACAGCTGAGTCTGCATATGTGCGTGGAGCCTGTGGATGTTAAAAAAAGTTACGCTGTCACTTGTTTTGAAATGTTTGAATTTTTTTTTTTAGATCTTATGTCTGTGCTTGTATTGTACTGCTATCAATCAGGACATTTAAAATATTTCTGGAAAAAAAAATCTAACTCCCTCATGCTTCTCACCCTGAAAATGGTAAAATAGAGATCTTAAACTGGCAGCCCGAGGGCCGCATAAAGCACATGGTATATCAATGGACTGCATTTATATAGCGCTTTTCCTCACATTCACCCCGATGTGAGGGTGCTGCCATACAAGGTACTTGCTACACGCCAGGAGCAACTAGGGGATTAAGGACCTTGCCCAAGGGCCCTTAGTGATTTTCCAGTCAGGCTGGGATTTGAAGGATCCTCTGATCTCAAGCCCAACGCTTTAACCACTAGACCATCACCTCCCCAGGATATAATATGATATAATAACCCCTTACAGCTCAGTGTTTAGCACTGTTGCCTCATAGTGAGCAGGTCCTGGGTTCATGTCCCACACAGTCCTTTCTGTGTGGAGTTTGCATGTTCTTCGCGTGTTCATGTGGGTTCTTGGAGGGGTGGGGCATATAGGCCAAAAACCTATTATATTTTGTTTCATCAAGATTTCAAGATGAAGCCTTCTTCATGAAAAAAATGAAATCATGAAAGTTTACAAAACAATGAGAAAAACATTCAAAGTTTCGCACAGCTGTGGAAAAAAGTTCAGATCCAGTGGGTGGGCATGGTGATGGTATGCACTTTAATGAGTCGCGCTTTAGTTTTTGGTTTTGTTTTGTTTTGTTTATGATTGTCTTGATGAACTCAAGTTGCCATGGTGATGAGCTGGACCAATCATAGGTCTCATCTCAGACTGGGAGTAGTTACTATGGTACCCTGTCAGTGATGAGCAGAAAATCTTGAATTGTGCCTTATTTATTCACAGAAAGCTAAAAAGAGAGAACATTGAGCCTTTTGTAGCTCTTTGTTTCATTATACACTCACAAGTAAACATTTAAAAGGTGTGAGTTGTATAAAAAAAGTTGTATTGATTAGAGTTGGAGTTCCTTTAAATCAAATATTGATACATATAAAGATGACGGCGTGTTGTAAACCTGTCAAGAAGAGGCCGTTCTCTGAAAAATTATGTCACTGTGCACGAAGGAGACAAGTGAGGGAAGCCACCAGTAATGGCTCTAAAGGTATAACAAGCCTCGGTGGCTGTGATTAGAGAGACTGTTCTGTCTATTGCTTCTCCAGTCATCACGGAAAAAAGGTTGCGCTAAAAAGAGAATATATTTAATCTTGGCTCAAGATTCCAGTGTGCTTGCTGGAAAACTCACAATGAAAATTGCACCAATGACTCAGCTGTCAAACTGTCTTCTAAAAGAAAGTCAAACTGGAATTCCATATGGAGTCCTACAAGGCTCTGTGTTAGAGCTCTTTTCTATCAATAATATAGTAAACGAAAGTCATTCTGCAGAGAGATGTTAAAAAGAACAAAGTGCACTGACATGAATCAATAGTTACCTTATGTTGTTTTTAAAGTTTGAAACAAACAGATGACTCAAAGTCAAGACTTCATATCATTATGGAAATTTTAATTGAGCTGTGCAATATCAGTGTCCCTCTACATGTAATTTTATTTTGACTGTACTATATGTGCACTTTGTGCAGCAGGTAGCTCAGCGGATAGAGAACTTCTCACTAGTCCTAGGGTCCACTAGTCCTATTATTAAGGAGAGCATGTTGAAGTTGTTTTGAAACTTATGGTAGGCTACATGTTGCACTAAAGTAGGTCAAGTAATGTTACAAAAGTGTGTCAATAAGAAAAAACATTTAATTACAGTGAATTAACATTATTTGTTGATTTTCAATTCAACAGATTTATAGACAACAGTACAATTAAAGGTAATTAATGGTGCATGTCAACAGAATCATGTTTTATTTTTGTATTTGAACAAAACTAGATCTGGTTTGTCTGCAATTTGAAATGTATTTATTTGTAAACTTAAAAATCAGTTTGGGGTTGTAATATACACCATCAAATAATATAAAGAGGTTATGACCAGTGGACCCTAGGACTAGTGGACCCTAGGACTAGCGGATAAGGAACTGGCCTGTCAATATGAAGTCCTGGGTTTGAATCTTGCTCATGCTTCCTGTCTGTGTTCTTGGACAAAGACACTTAATCTGCATTGTCTCAGACCACTCAGCTGTAAAAATAGGTACTGGCCTTGGCTGGGGAAGTAAATGTGAGGGAAGTGGTACAGAAATGACGTCCCTCCTCCTTCACTGTTGAGGCTTTTTATTGTTTATAATTTTTATTCTGATTTTGAAATTTCCTCTTGTGTATCTTTATTTATTCATTTAATTGATGCTGTATTTTCCTGTTTAATTTGCTACTATAATGCTGTAAATGTCCCTATTGCAGGACTAATAAAAGAACATGTTATCTTTTAAAAGAATATCAGTCAATGTCAGTGTGAATTCTTCTGTCAGTCTTGATTTTTCATTTTATTTATGTATTAATAGCAGCAACAGGAATGGTACTTTTTGTTAGAATTTCTGTTATTGGTAACTCTTCATTTCCAGATGTTTTTACAGGACTGTTCTAGTTTTTCTTATGTGAAAGCTGATATTTTCAGGCCAGAGGGTGAATCCAGTCTGATGGACTGCAGTAAAACGACGCCCTCTACTGTTCATGTGGCGTCATTAATATTTTTATGAAATGACACGCACATCACAAACTGTATTGGCGTGCAGGGTCAAAAAATAGCATCAAAAGCAAAAAAGAACACTTTCTTTTGGTGCTGCATTAAAGGTTTGCTTGGGAGCTGACTGGCTGTGCGGGTCTCTTTCTTTCTTTTTTGTCATTAATATTTTTCCCACATGGTTTTTTGCATGTGGCTGTTCTTCAGACACGTGTTTCACATCACAAGCTGCTTTTGGAGATTTGCTTCAGAAAACTGCTGCTCACAGACAGTCGTCACCTAATGTTTATCACTCAAACAGAACGTCTGAAGCAGAAGGAGGAGGATTCTTCAGCCACGTGGCCGACGATGGAAAGAGGTTACTCTGCAGGCACGCCAACGGAACGAGGGATTTGAGGAAGCAGAACTTCACCGGGACACATGGCTGCTTCAATTAATATATATGAAGAAGTGGTTTTACTTCCAGCTGTCTTGATATCAAACTTTGTGAATCTGGTAGCACATGTTGGCGCCACACATTGCTGCTTCCACAACACTACAAAACTGCCCTGGGTTCTGGATGGTGACCACCAAGGCAGACAAAAGTCCAGCCCCACTTCTCAAAAGTAACCGTCCATCAGCCACAGCCAGGTGAAATGTGGACATGTCCTTAGCCTTCTTTAGCCATCAACATCCTCAGCGTTCAGGCACCTATGGGATGGATTATACCTAGAGAAATGTGCCACGTGGGCAAAATACTGCAGGAACCTCCAAAGACAACCAGTCCTCACCTTAGGTCAATGGTTAGTGTTCAAGTCTCACAACCATACAGTAAGACAGGAAACACCAGAACCCTAAAGACTTGGTCCTTCCTGCAAAGACATCAGATTCACCATACATCTTTGTCCAGTGACCTCGATCCCAAAGGCTGAGGACCCAGAGTCATGAACGTCACTGGGGGAGGTGATGGTCTAGTGGTTAAGGTGATGGGCTTGAGATCAGAAGATCCTCGGTTCAAATCCCCGCCTGACTGGAAAATCACTAAGAGCCCTTGGGCAAGGTCTTTAATCCCCTATTGCTCCCGGTGTATAGTGAGCGCCTTGTATGGTAGCACCCTGACATCGGGGTGAATGTGAGGCATAATTGTAAAGCGCTTTGAGCGTCTGATGCAGATGGAAAAGCGCTATATAAATGCAGTCCATTTTATTTACTATTTAAATGTCTCTACAATTCAACACCTTCACCACATACAGATACAGATTCTTTATTATGTCTGCCAAGGATGTAATAAAATCATCAGTGTTTATTTATTCATTTATTTGTCTCTCTGTCTACACAGAGAGATATAAAATTTAACCGAATGAAAGAGGTATGTCCAGATCATTATTTAAAAAATAAAGTCAAAAATTCTAAGAATGTAGTAGCATAAAAGAGATTTCATATAAAAAGATAAAAGCATGTAAACAAAAAAGTACTGAAATACTGTGGAAATTGCACATAAACAAATATTACACTCATTTCAAGTCACTGAAAGCCTGAATCTTTAGTCTTGACACAGGACGATCGCAAACCCAGACGCTCCGGTTCCTCATTCAGCTTCTCAGGTGCTGCAGTCAGGGTTTCCATTGATTCCACAAAGATCACAGCATCGTCTGCAAAGTCAGGGTCAGTAAACCCACCAAGGTTGATTAATAATTTGATATTTTCAGTAAATTAAATGCATAAACACGTCGCTGCACCTATTAACATTTCAGGCACAATTTCAGGTTTATTCTCCACCAACACTCAAGATGATGAAGTGTTTATTTATGAAGCAGCAGCAATTAGGACCTCATACAGAGGCGATCAAACCGTACACACACCCAGTGGAATTGACCCGTTTTTATTTGTTCATGCTTACTTCAAAGGATTGTTTCTGCAAAAATATTTTTAAAATTGAGCTCTTTAATCTCACACTGAATAGAATTCTTTGCAACATGATTGAAATGAATAAAAATATAAATGGATAATTGCATAAATATAAATTGCATAAATAAATTTGCGTTTCTTTGAACTAAATCATGGCTTTTGCAGTCAGTTCGGTCGTGTTAAACAAATCCGGAAAGACACTTGAATATTTCTGAAACTTTGGTCATACTTTCATGTAGTTGGGTGCCGAGTTGTCAAAAGCAGAAAACCCAGATGGTATCCTGGTATTTCCTTGTATCACAGAGCTGCTGATTATTTTGGGGTAACTCCTCCATCGCAGGGTGATGGTCACTCTTAAGCTTATGTGCAGTTATTCACGGTGCAATGTGGGAAACCCTGATATGAGTTGGCCATTCCCTCTTACAAATAGCATGTTGATACACATTGTCGTGGCAGCATCAACAGGAGGACAGATTTTTGAATATTTCAAAGTTGCTTGTGGTCATTCAAGATCACTCATGACATATGATGGATGTCGATAGTTTTGCATGGTTTCCAGTGATTTGCGTGACACAAATCAATGTAGATTTTTAGCCGTGATTGCCTTCCCAATTCCATAAATGAGGACATCTGGCCCACTGTATCACGATACCAGTCTAAAGTTGTGTGCGTGAATGCCTGTGGTTATAACAACACTTTTCCACAAAGAAAACTGTCTTCTCCTGAAGAGTGTGGCTTTTTTTTTTTTTTTTTTTTTTACGGGATTATGGATGTATTTTATATTTCTTTGAACTCACCATACTGATGGCTGTGCTTCGCTGCTCAATCTGGTTATTTTACCACATTGCAGTTAAATCATTCTAAAAAATAACACAACCTGTCTTGCATTTTGATTGTGGTTTATACTGTAGCCTGGCATCAAAGTAACTGAACAACCAAATCCACATTCAAAGAGAAATGATTTATTTCAAGAGGCACTAACAAAATAATTACAAAAACATCTACGAAAATAAGTAAGATGCACGGAGTGAGCGGTCATGTACAGGTCCGGTGTCGCCGACCGAACGGTCCCCCCTAAAAATCGGTCTGCCCTGCCTTCACTGCACATACGTCATTTTAGAGCGTCGGCAGTATTTCACCGATTATCGCCTTGTTTCTGCTTCAAACTGCCTCCAGTCATCATCTGTCTCAGTAACAAATATCTGAAGCTTTTGTACAACAATCATTTCCACATAAATTCAGCATTATTTAGTTTGCCGATGACACAACTGTGTTCAGTAGTGGAGACAATTTGGGACAACTTTGGGAAAGGATGGAGAAGGAATTATTAAATTTTAAATATTGGTTTGATTCTAATAAATTGTCACTTCATTTTGGTAAGACTAAGTGTATTATATTTGGAAATAAGCCCAGGAATTTAAATAGAAACTTATCGTTGAACAATGTTGAAATTGAAATTGTATCTGAAACTAAATTTCTTGGCATTTTTATTGATGATAAATTAAGTTGGAAAACTCACATAAATTATGTCAAATCTAAAATTTCAAAAGTTATTTCAATTTTGTACAAAGCACATTATTTTCTCCCCCAACATTCATTGGTCTTGTTGTATCATTCATTACTTGTCCCATATACGACCTATTGTATTGAGGTTTGGGGAAACACATATAAAACAAAAACAAATTCAGTTTTTCTGTTACAAAAGAAAACTATAAGCATTATAAGTAAAAAAAAAAGAATCATATTACACACCAACTAACCAATTGTTTGCTTGTATGTGTATTTTGAAATTTCAAGATTTGGTGGATTATTTTACGATACAGATCATGTACAAAGTTAAAAATAATCTTTTCCCTCTACACGTTCAGGAATTGTTTAAAATGAGGGAGTCCAGTTATCATTTGCGAGGAACACTGATATTTGAAAGAAGAAAGCTTTGAACTACTGTTAAAAGTCATTGTATTTCTGAATTTGGAATAATTGTTCTGATAGTATTAAATCATGTGGTACATTGGTAGGTGTTAAAAGGCTCCATAAAAACAATGCAATTTCTTACTATAGTATGTTATATTAGGCTAATTGTTTTTGTGGTTCTTTTTTGTTTATTTGCACATCATATTACTGATTGTTCTGTTCTGTTCAGTTCCGTTATTTTTCTGATTGTTACCTTGTTTTGAGTGTATTTAAATGTGTATAGTAAATGGTGCACGGGGTGGACATTTATAAGCTTTTGCTTCAGCCCACGCCCTTTCGGCCGCACCCAATTGGGAAATCGTTTGAGTTATTGTTGTATTTTCTTTTGTTTTTTTGTTTTTGTTTTATTATTATTTGTTATGCAACCTCCAGCTTAATTTCCTGCTGGGTGCCCTGAAATGATGGGGCATATGATGGGGATTTTTCAATATAGACACTGTAAGTGTGCCTTATTTAACTAAATGCACTCTGTTACGTTCTTCCATTTCGTTGTGTCGTTCATCTGCATCTGTTGCAGATTCGTTGGAGCATCCGAAACAGCGCTGCCTGGGTGATGTGCCCAACACTCAAATCAGCATCAGTTACCATGGCAGCAGTCATAGAGCAGACTGTGGAGTCAACATGGCTGCCAAGGGGAACTGCAGCAGCCCGGTCGTGTCTGTGTGCAGCTTCACACAGGAGCAAGAAGCCTTCAGCTCTTCATGGGGAACCCTCTTCTCACCACTCACCTTTTTTTTTTTCTTTTTGTAGTTGATGTACACAATGTCTGACTTGTGGTAAAACAACAACCATGCTGTTTAAATTTGGGCGGACTCCTGTGACTGATATGTGTGATATATTTTTATTAAACCTCTTGAATTAAAGCTGATAATCACATCTTGACTGATTCATTAAAACATCAGTGTGACATCACTGTCCAAATACTTATGGACCTTACTGAGTCCACTCCCTCCAAGTTTATTAATACGAGAACTCAAAAACAAAAAATATCAACTAATTTTCTCAATTAAAATGTACTTTGAGAAAAAAAAAAAAACAACTTAATACCAGGGGTGTCACAACAGGATAGGCAACCTAGGCACCCCCCCCCCCCCCCCGAACCCCCAGTGAAGAGTTGATTACATTAGATCACTTTGTCCACAGTACGGGCAGTTTTGTGAGAATCCCCGGCAGATGTCTGGCTCCGCCCCAACGACGCTCCTTGCAACTAGCTTATTGACAAACGCGTCACTGTTTTAAAGCAGCAACCTACAAAACATAATAAATAAAACACAGTGCACTTATCATTCAGGCAGCCAAAAAATAAAGAGCATTCACGTGTATTTAAGCCTCCCCAGGTGCCTTGTGCCCCCAGGTCAGATCAGGTCAGAACAGGTTGGGTCTAGAAGTGTACACTGGTGCTGTGTGTTGGAGTTGCTGCTTCCTGTTTGGCCCCCAGAGTCCCTTGAAATGCTCCTGAATAAGGATGTACTCAGTACCCCCCCCAGTCTGCACTCACATTGCATGGACATGTTCCGGGCCCGCGCATGTTTACGTGATCACAATATGTCTTTTCTTTTGAAAAACCTCACAGTATTGGTGTACATCACTGAAATGTTTCTGACTTTGGGGTTTATTTCGAGTCCATTTGGTGGCCTCTCGCATGCCGAGCATGATAATTTATGAAATACATCTTTTATCAATCGGTTGTGCTGCACGCATGTCACGACTTTTACAGAAACAGCAGCTGATGAGGGAGGATTTTATTAGCTCTGACAATGACTGGCATTCATCAGTGAGATAAAAAGCCCCTCGTCATTTCAAATATTTTGCGTAATAACAAACAGAAATGTCACCACCTCTAATATCTTTAAATCTGAGACGAATAAATCCTGCCGTGTTTGTTTTTATGTTAACAGACGTTGAGGATCGTTCGTATTCAGACCTGCAGGATGTAAAACATCTCAACTGACGGATGAAGTCAAAAATGGAATTAATGAACGTGCATTTCGATCATCAATCACAGCATCCTTAGAATGAAACCGGTTTTTATATATATATATATATATATATATATATATATATATATATATATATATATATATATATATATATATATATATATATATATATATATACATATATATATATATATATGATTTAGTGGTTGTCAAAGTGGGGGGGCAGAGTTCTTCAGGCGGGGCGCAAAAAATAAGTTAACCAACAAAAAAAGAAGCAGAAAAACAAAACATTGTTATCTAACATGCCAGGAGCAAAATTAATAATTTTTTAGTGCGTAAATCTACCAGTGAGAAGACAGTTTGGGACAACCAAAAACAGAAGAAAGTTGAGGACGATCTTTGTTTGCTCTTCTCCAGTCCATCCCCACATCAGCCGCCTGTGCGAGTCAAAGACCCAGACTCATGGCTCGCACTAAACAAGAGGTGAGACTAAATATGTGTAAAAGTTTAATTCATATTATTTATGCTAAAATGTGTTAGTTATGTCAAAGATGTTTAAAAACACATAGATGTTTAAATGTAAAAAAAAAAAAAAAAACGATGTTTAAAATATGACAAAAGGTGAAGCGCTTTCTCTTATTGTGCCCCTGTTCTGTGGAATGATCTCCCTGCATCAATAAAACAGTCAGATTCTGTAGAAACTTTCAAGTCCAGACTTAAGATGCACTTATTTTCCCTTTTATATGGCTACCATACTTTCATTATATGTTACTATGCTTTTTACTCTTTTAAATTCATTTTATTAGGAAACTGAGCATATTGCGGCCTCAGCTTTATCTAAATTCTGGGTCTTTTAGCGATACTTAGGGCTAGTGGCCAGTGATCACCTTAGTATTTCCTGTTTTTCTTGTTGTTTAATGCTGACAAATTATACTGTATTTGTTGTCTTTGTGATGCCTGAGGTGCAGCTCCATCCAGAGATGGGTGTGGTGTCTGTTCCTGAAACCATCCTGCCCTGTATATTTGTTTTGTGAATTGTTTTGTAAATTGTGTTGGTAGCAAGGCCCAAGCAGAGGGTCACCCCTTTGAGTCTCGTTTGCTTGAGGTTTCTTCCTCAAATCATCAGAGGGAGTTTTTCCTTACCACTGTTGCCTGTGTTCTTGCTCTGGGGGTTTGTAAGGTTAGACGTTACTTGTGTGAAGCGCCTTGAGGCAACTTTGTTATGATTTGGTGCTATATAAATGAAATAAATTGAATTGAATTGAAATTAAAAATTAAAGAATGGGAAGTTCTTAAAAAATGTTTGAAAAGGGTATAAAATGTGTGAAAGAATAGAAGGTTCTTTAAAATTTGTTTAAAATGTTTATGCATAGACAGTTCCTTAAAAACTCAAAAACATATTTAAAATGTGTTTAACGTGTAAAACCTTAAGATGTCTCCGGGAACCACCACCTTATCGTGGTGGAGAGGGTTTTATGCCGCTATGAACCTAAGAGCTGTGTTGTCTGGAGCCTTCATGCTCCTGGTTGGGTCTCCCATGGCAAACTGGTCTCAGGTGGTGGGCCAGATGAAGAATGAACTCTGACTGTTGTTTGTTCGTATGCACCGAACAGCAGTTTGGAGTATACGGCCTTCTTGGAGTTTCTGAATGGAGTCCTCTATGGGGTTCTACTGGGGGTCTTCAATGCACACATGGGCAATGACAGAGACACCTGGAGAGGCGTGACTGGGAGGACCGGCCTCCCACATCTAAACCCGAATGGTCGTTTGTTATTGGACTTCTGTGCGAGTCACGGACCGTCCATAACGAACACCATGTTCGAACATAAGGATGCTCATAAGTGTGCATGGTACCAGAGCACCCTAGGCCGAAAACCGATGATCGACTTTGTGATTGTACCTTCTGATCTGAGGTCGCATATTCTGGACACTCGGGTGAAGAGAGGGGCAGAGCTGTCAACTGATCATCTGGTGGTGAGTTGGATCAGATGGTGGGGGAAGACTTTGGACAGGCCTGGTAAGCCCACATGGATAGTGTGGGTGAACTGGGAACATCTGGAGGAGCCCACTGTCCGACAGATCTTCAACTCATACCTCCGGCGTTGCTTGTCTAGCATCCCTGTGGGAGTTGGGGGCATTGAACCAGAATGGGCAATGTTCAAAGCTTCCTTTGCTGAAACTGCAGCGGGGAGCTGTGGCCTGAAGGTCTTAGGTGCCTCAAGGGGTGGCAACCCTCGAACACCATGGTGAACACCGTGGTGAACACAGGTGGTCAGGAAAGTTGTCCGACTGAAGAAGGAGTCCTTCCGGGATATGATATGATGTTATCTCTGAGGCAGTTGCAAGGTACCAACAGGCCTGAAGGGCAGCAGCCTCTGCTGTGTGGGAGGCAAAGCAGTGGGTATGGGAGGAGTTTGGAGCAACCATGGAGAAGGACTTTCGGTCGGCACCAAGGTGCTTCTGGTGGACCAGGAGGCTCCTCAGGAGTGGAAAATGGGGAACCATCCAAGCGGTCTACAGTAAGGAAGGGACTCTGTTGACCTCAACTGAGGATGTAATGCGGCGCAGGAAGAAACACTTTGAGGGACTCCTGCATCAGACCGGAGTGCCCTCTATAGTAGGGGCAGAGCTGGAAGCTGATGGAGGATTTTCATCAATTTCCCTGGTGGAAGTCACTGAGGTAGTCAAACAACTCTGCAGTGGCAAGGCCCTGGGGGTTGATGAGATCCGTCTAGAAATGCTGAAGGCTCTGGGTGTGGTGGGACTGTCTCTTCAACATTGCTTTGAGGTCTGGGACAGTACCTAAGGAGTGGCAAACTGGGGTGTTGGCCCCCATATTTAAAAAAGGGGGACCAGAGAGTGTGTGCCAACTACAGGGGCATCACACTACTCAGCCTCCCTGGTAAAGTCTACTCCAGGGTGCTGGAACGGAGGGTTCAGCCAAGAGTCGAACCTCTGATTGAAGAAGAACAATGCAGGTTCTGTCCTGGTCGTGGAACAACCGACCAGCTATTCAGTCTCACAAGGATTCTGGAGGGTTCCTGGGAGTATGTGACCTCCAACACTCACTGGATTGGTTCACAGCTGACTGTGAAGCGGCTGGGATGAGGATCAGCACTTCTGAATCTGAGGCCATGGTTCTCAGCAGGAAACCGATGGATTGCCTACTCCGGGTAGAGAATGCAGTCTTGCCCCAAGTGAAGGAGTTCAAGTACCTCAGGGTCTTGTTCACGAGTGAGGGGACGATGGAGCGTGAGATTGGCTGGAGAATCAGCACAGCAGGGGCGGTGTTGGATTTACTCTACCGTACTGTTGTGACGAAAAGGGAGCTGAGCCAAAAGGCGAAGCTCTCAATCTACTGGTCAATCTTCGTTCCTACTCTCACCTATGGTCATGAGGGTTGGGTCATCTCCGAAAGAACTATATTGTGGGTACTAGCGGCCAAAATGGGCCTCCTTAGGAGGGTGGCTGGTGTCTCCCTTAGAGGGTGAGAAGCTCGGTCATCCGTGGGGAGCTCGGAGTAGAGCTGGTGCTCCTTCATGTTGAAAGGAGCCAGCTAAGGTGGTTCGGTCATCTGGTAAGGATTCCTCCTGTGTGCTTCCCTAGGGAGGTGTTCCAGGCACGTCCATCTGGGAGGAGACCCTGGGGAAGATCCAGGTGAGAGAGTATATCTCCACACTGGCATGGGAACACCTCGGCATCCCCCAGCCAGAGGTGGACAATGTGCCCTGGGAAAGGGATGCCTGGGGTCCCCTGCTGGAGCTGTTGCCACCGCGACCAGATCCCGGATAAGCGGTTGAAGAGGAGTGATGAGTGACACAAAGATGTTGAAATTGTGAGTATGTGTATCAGTGGGGTGGGGGGGTGGGGGGCACAGCTATTCATTTGTTCTCTGGGGGGGGGGGGCTTACTCTCCCACACTTTGAGAACCCCTGATATAGATAAATCATTATTCATCACAAAGATTTCTAAGTCAGATCCCAGGAAAAGCTTCTCTGCCTCTGCTCTCTCAGAAACTGTGAATTTGCCTTTTCCATCAGCTCCTGGTGTGAGATCTGCAGCTTTCCTCTGCAAGTGTTATGTGGGCTGCTGAAGAGGAGGTACTGCTGGCCCACCACCACCAGAGGGCGCCCTGCTTGGAGTGCGGGCTCCAAGCACGAGAGGGCGCCGGACCCTGAGGAAGTGACAGCTGTCATTCATCCCCTGCACCAGCTGTCACTCGTTCATCATCATCATCACCATCTTAAAAGCCGGATCGGGACTCCACCTCCTCGCCGAGAAGTCGACTACCGTGAGGTACACTTCTCTGCTGATTAACACGTTGTGTAGGATTCTGAATTTCTGCTGCAGCCGGTATCCTGTGGTGTTCACCCTTATCTGGGAAGTGGCGTGGAGCGTGACGACGACAACCGCGCTACAAGATAAGTGGACACACTAGGAGCTGCACGAGTGTGTGATTCGGAGGTGGAGGTTCTCCTCCTACTGTGCACAAACTGTAGACCACTGAGTGTAAGGAGTTACACTCATTCATCTTTTTTCTGCTTTCTGCCAGCAGTACCAGGGTCGACAGCCGAAGACAGAGGTCACCTGGGGATTCGGGACTTGGCGGCTCCGGTGTTCTTCAGACCGTTGGTGGTGGAGGCCGTGTGGGACGCGGTCTCTCTCTCGTCGGGGTCTTCTATCTTCGAGCCTGCCCACACGTCACCTGGTGTTCATTGACTTTGCAATTTCTGTACATTTAGTTGTGTTTTGTCACAACAGTAAATTGTTACCTTTTGGCTTACTCATTGTCCGTTCATTTGCGCCCCCTGTTGTGGGTCCGTGCTACGACACCTTCCCAACAACAAGTTATGAAAAATTTAAACTTTATAGAGCAAAACGCAGCATGCCATCTGAGTGATGTCCACACTCAAAGACTTCAACCTGCAAAAATGTTTCACTTCGCTGATACTTTACAAAAGGTTTATGAAAACAAGTGATGATGTACATTCTGCAGATTTTTTTAAATAACCTGCACAAATATAACTGAATCTGCATCATGTAGATATGACTTACTTACTTACTTACTTTAAAGCTACAGTGTGCAGCTTTATAGTTGACATGAGAGTGCATCCACTCATGGAGGCTGCCGTATTGCACCGCCATGTTGGTACAGTAGTCCAGAAGGGACACCCTTCCTCTACCTTTTGCATTTTGCAGAGCAGCCAGAATACGGAAAAGAAAATATAAGAGGATTCAGTGGCTGTTCCACTAAACAGTGTCCACTAGTGGCGAGTATGTGTTAAGTTTGAGAACCTTCATTTTTTGTGACACAGAGGATGGAACATGTTGGTTATCCTAAAAGAAAGCAAGTCAGCGTTAATCTGCATCACAGCAAAAACATGAAGGGAAGCAAGATTGTGACTGGCAACAGCATAATGCAATCTGAAACCTCACCACTAGAGGACACAACAACCTACACACTGTAGCTTTAACAAAATGTCCTGACGTGGACCAATATCAAAGCATCTACACAAATTATTGAAAATTTCATTTTTTTTTCCTGCGCAGAGCTTGAAAGAAATTTTCGATAAGTATGACAGACTTTTTAAAAAATTATTCTTCACTTTAACGACAGCAGAAATTTGGGAATTGCACGTAAGCTCTCACAGAAAAATTACAGACAACATGTCCAAAGTGTCAGGACATGGAGGACACTGTGAATCCAGTCAAATGACCGCAGAGCCTTTGAGCTGCAAACAGAACCCTGCTGGTTAGGAACTGATTAGACCCATGTGCACATGACACATGCATGTGATACTCAACGGCCTGTTGGGAAACAAACCAATGACTGAGCCTCTCTCTCATGCAGACGCACAGATTGCTTCATGTCCTCCAGCTTTTAGGTGGATCTCTGCAAGAAGAAAGAAACACCAAAGAAGCCGGTGCCACGTTTGGGTACCAAAAAAAAAAAAAAAAAAAACGCTTGCACATGATGCAAAGAAAAAAATCTTTGGGAAAAAAAGACCAAAAATAAATCTCTTCCTCCTCCCAGGTCGATCTGGGCTCAGGGCCAAAGTGAGGGAAGGAAGGAAGCAGGACAAGGAGGAGGAGGAGGGAGGAAAGAGAGACGGCAGGCAGAATCTGTGGGGACTGCAGGGGTGCACCAAACAGATGCAGAATAATTTAACTGTTCCCACTCACTGGGGTCAGAACTGAGGCAGGCAAAGATTTTAGACTCTTCTAACACAGTGATTGCGAAAACAAAATCAGACAACTTTACTTTCATCTGTTAGCAAAGGTGTCACCGTGTGCACGTCCAGGCCCAGTTTAAATCAACCTGCATAAGTTGGTCCATTTTTCGTTTTAACCAAGCTTTACAGTCAGAGTGGATTTAACAGCAGACAGGAACTCAGTGTAGCACATGTGCACACCACAGGACATGCTGTTACTTAACATAAGGTCCTTTAAATACCCCAAATAAGCAAGATGTACAAATAAATGTTATTTGATGCAGATGAACATGGATTGCTCACTTTCAACAAAACCCAACAATAAAAATGTGAGTCCATTTGATTTTTTTTATAAATCAGCTCTTTAATCTAGGATTTATTTGCATTGTAATGCACTTTTATCACTGGAGTTTTTTGTTTTGTGCACTTATTCCTAGTAAAGCCCTACATAAATTGTTGTTATTATTATATTACTATTATTATTAACAACAGATGCATGATTTTATTTATTCATTCATTTATTGGTACATAAATTACGATGGCATATAAGTCACAGGACATTTCAAATTAGCATAGGAAAAATGTAACGAACAAGCAACCAAAAAAACGGAGACTTGTACTCTGGATGTTATGGTATGTAATCTCATTACATCAACTGGTCCCACACAGCTTGGATGTTTAAATAGGAAAAGCAAATTCTAACCATCAGCTAGAATTCAAACTGTAACAAAAAAAACAAACAAATAATTAAATGTAATGAATTGTAATAAATTGTTGAAATTAATTGTATACTTTGTTGTTTCCCATTTAAGCAACCAAACTGTGTGGGACCAGCTGACATAATTAATTTAAATAAATAAAGTAATCACTGTTTTGTGTACATGTACATTTCTTAGTTTCTGTTTTTTCATAAATCTTCATGAAAACAAACATTTTTTAAATAGTAAACCATGAGGTGGTCATTTTAAAGTGTCTTCTTTGAACTTTTTAATTTCAAAACCTTGGTACTGTGCTTCATTCAACAAAAATCAATTAATTATTGACTTAAATGCTTTAAGTCTGCCAGGAAAGCCTTTGTGTTGTTTTAGGCCACGCCCTCTGGAGTGTGAATCGCAACGTCTCCAAACTCTAATTTTGTCCCCTTTCTGTACAAGCAAACAGTCTAACAGGTCATTCTGGCAGAATGAACTTTTTGCGTTTGTGCTGAGAAGGTTTGACAAACGTCCAGTTGCAGAAGCTGTGGATGTGGCTGTGGACCTTTATCACGATCAAAACCAGCTGCAAAGGCTTCATGCCAAAACATAATACTTGATATTCACATCAGCTTGAAAGATTTCTTTTTTCATGCATGATGCAGCACTACTCGCATTCAGCCGTTCCCAGATGACACGGCGTTTGGAAAACAGGATAGACGGAGTCAGGTACAACAAATCCACAGCGGGGCCGCATGCTAATTACGTATGCGTGAGTCGACGTGCGCTTGAGACATCTGCTGCACTGTGAATTCAAATAGACCTTTAAACACAAGGAAAGTCTTATTTGTTACCTTCATAAAATGACAGAAGGAGAGAGATTATGTCCATCTGTATTGTTGATACATAAAAATCTAAATGTAAAAGACACATATTTAATTTAACCAGGTTAGTCCCATTATTCAAGATCTCTTTTGCAAGGGAGACCTGGACACTTATAAAGTTTCAATTCACCTAACCTGCATGTCTTTAAATGTGGGAGGAAACCAGAGCAAACCCACAGAAAACATGCAAACTCCACACAGAAAGGCCACAGGTGGGAATCAAACCCATGACCTTCTTGCTGTGAGGCAACAGTTCTAACCACTAATCCACCATGCAGCCAAGATAATCTCCTATTTCTCTATTTGGGGGCATATCCTGATTGGAATTTCCTTTATATATGTTTTTCAAAAACTAGTTTTATGATATCACAAAGTGCAGTGCATTGTGGAGTGCAATGAGCTCTACATTGGAGAAACCAAACAGCTGCTCAATAAATTAACAGCTCAGCACAGAAGGACCAATTCCTCAGGCCATGACTCCAGTGACCAACAACTCGACACCTTTCTTTGTATCACTGTGACATTATCAGTGACACATCAGAGGACAAATATTTGATTCCCTCATTATTGTAACTTAAAACTGATTAAACTTTTCTGGATGTAGAGCAGAGCAAACATAGTCTTCATTGTGACAATCCATCTGTAGCGTGGAAGATGATCTCTTATTGGATTCTGGAATGGATAGTGGATGTGGAGATGACTGAACAGGCCCAGTCTGGATGCACACTGTTTTGACAGACGCTGCATGTAGTTGCTGTGGGAAGCTTCTTCCAGTCAGGATCTTGCTCTCTCTACTGCTGCTTTCTCATCTTCTCCTCTGAGTTGTTTGCCCACATTTTTAAGACTTCCACTTCCTAGTGGATCATTGATCACCAGGTCTTCCAGTCGATGGAGCAGCTCGAGTGTGTGCTTCAGGAGGTCTTTGTAGCATTGTCAACTTTTAAAAAGGAAACACTGTATTTACAGTGCATCCAGAAAGTATTCACAGCGCTTCACTTTGTCCACATTTTGTTATGTTACAGACTTATTCCAAAATGGATGAAATTATTTTTTCCCTCAAAATTCTATACACAATACCCCATAATGACAACATTATATATCAGGGTTTTGGTTTGCTTATTCTCTTGTTGGGATTTTTCTGGTTGGGTCTGTCTGTCTCTGTTTCTCTTATCTCTCTCTTGGTTCTTGGTGATGGGTGTTTCTCTTTCTCTCTCTGGCCACGCCCTGCTTCTGGTGCTTTCCATGTGCACCTGTTCCTGATTTGCTGATTGCCACCTGGGGTTTTATAAGCTCACTGGGTGGTATTGTTCTCTGCCAGTTTGTCGTGCCTTGTGCCTGCATTCCAGCTCTGTACCTGTGTTCTTGTTCCTGCCTGCCTCATAGTGTGTACCTGACAGTGCTTAATTTGTAAATCATTAGGTACCGGAATGCAAAGTACATATGACAGCACGGCGATGACGAGATGGACACAGGTCCCGGAACGCACAGAAAAACAACATGTGACTGGCCACTTCTAGAGCTGTGGCACTTAAAAGCAGACAATATCCCTTTTATAAATGCTATTATGACAACAATTAACTAATATTTAGGTTATACTCTGCAGGGCGCATGCAACTGTCTGCACCAGGAGGGACTTAACAGGTCTACGTGTAAAACATTTAAAAAAAATCAGAGCTTAGAAAAGGTTACACAAATCTTCCATTTTTATTTAAGGATTGGCACGGCAGCCTACGAATGCAAAGTATGCTCACCATTTAGTTGTTCAAAATACTCCACATCACCAGCATATCAGGATTCTCCTCCCCCTCCCTGTTTCGGGTTTTACTGCGTGTGTCTGTGGCAGTTCTGTGTCCCTTGGCCACCCACGACCTCACGTAAGAGACAGGGTTGAATTTATCAAGGGGTGGGCCAACAAGATTTAGGAATAGCAAAGATGATATGGTGGGTATGAGCAGAGAGCCACGGTTGGGAGTGCATATCAGGTTCATTTGAGAAAATCCGCGCTCACATTCAGCACTTGCAATGGGAATGCTGTTGACAGCAACAAGTAACTCCATCAGTTCATCGGGCATGTCGTTTCCACCCGAGTCTCTGTACGCCCTGTAGGCCCATATGACTTAAGTCCCCTGGAACCGTACAGAGGCTGTGTGGAGACGTGCGCAGACTTCTTGATGTAGTGTTCGCTTGTCTTCACACAGCGTCCCGTCATGTACGCGTCGGACGCCAGCCGGGTGGCTTATGTGATTAATTTGCTTTGAGGTGAGGCACGCGCCTGGGCTACAGCACTCTGGGAGCAGAATTCACGGCTCCTAACGACATATACTGGGTTTGTGAGGGAGTTCAGAACAGTTTCTGAACATCCAAACAGAGGCAAGACTGCTTCAACAGTGCTGCTGTCTATGAGACAGGGGCGTCGGAGTGCTGCCGAGTATGCAGTCGACTTCCGCATCGCGGCTGCAAGGTCCGGCTGGAATACTACTGCACTTTGCGCCGCCTTCGTAAACGGACTGTCGTCGGTCCTGAAGGAGCACCTGGTGGCTAAGGACGAGCCGCGGGACTTGGACGGGCTTATCGACCTGGTGATACGATTAGACAATCGGTTAGATGAACGTCATCGGGAGCGAGACGAAGGACGTGGCCGGGCGCGCGCCGTCCCTCTCCCTTCTGAGTCCGAATGGGTTCCACCCTTCCCACGCTCCACAGCCTCGGCACTCCGTGTGGTTACAGCTCCCCCTGCTGACAATGCTATGGACATGAACAGGGCCAAATTAAGAGCTTCTAATAGACAGAGGAGACAGGCCCGCGGGGAGTGTTTTTTCTGCGGCTTGAGTGAGCATCTGCAGAGAGACTGCCCCAAGCGGTTAAACACCAACGGCCACTCTTAGAAACTGGGCTAAGGGTGGGCCAAGAAATTCACGTGGGACACACGCGTATATCTGCACGACTCCCAGTTACGATCCTGAGTGGGGATCTAACCCTTCAAGCCCCAGCACTGGTGGACACGGGCTCAGAAGGGAATCTGCTGGATAGCAGATGGGCAAGGGAAGTAGGGCTCCCTCTAGTGGCGCTTCCTTCACCACTGAAGGTGCGGGCACTGGATGGCACCCTTCTTCCTTTAATCACACATAAGACATTACCAGTAACTCTGGTGGTGTCTGGGAATCATCGGGAGGAGATTGAGTTTTATGTAACTCCTTCTACCTCCCGCTGTTGGGAAAGTGTAGGAACACGGACCCCACAACAGGGGGCGCAAAATGAACGGACAATGGAGTAAGTCAAAATAACAACACTTTACTGTTGTGAATGTGCACAACGAATACAACCAATCACAGCAATGGACAACAGTCAATTCACAAAAGTGTTGTGTGGGCAGGCTCGAAGATAGGAGACGCCTCTCCAAGGTAAGAACGGAACCACACGGCTTCCTCCGCCACAGGACCCCGGGAATACTGGAGCCGCCAAGTCCCGAACTCCCAGGTGGCCACTGCCTCCGCGTGTCGGACCTGGTACTGCTGGCGAGGAGCAAAGAACAGTTAGATGGGGGCGCGTATGCACCCAGGACTCCGAACAGCAGGAAAGGTACCTCCACCTCTCGTTGGAACAGTAATCCAAAAAAAACTAGCTCAATCCAAAAGATGCACTCTATTTGCTTTGATACGTTACCTCTCTGGTAGAAACGATATCTCAGCAAATGAGGTGGAGATGCCGTCCTGCTGATATACCTCCGTAGTGATTGGGATCAGCTGTCTCCGGTGATGGGTGACAGCTGTCATCCTGGCTGCTCCTGTAAGGCGGCAGCGCCCTCCGGTGCCTGGAGCCCGCACTCCAGGCAGGGCGCCCCTCTAGTGGGTGGTGGGCCAGCAGTACCTCCTCTTCAGCGGCCCCACACAACCCCTGCGTTATTTTGGGCTTTCCATGGATGATTAAACACAATCCCTGGATGATTGGCCATCTGGGGTTATGGCTCAGTGGAGCAAAACCTGCCACCAGGAGTGTTTAGGATCCTCAGTTCCCCCATGGCGTGACTGCTAATGAGGAGGTTAAAGTTCCCCCCAATCTGACAGCGGTTCCTGAGGAGTACCACGGTCTTGCTGACGTCTTCAGCAAAGATCTGATGCTCACTCTTCCCCCCCACCGTCCGTATGATTGTGCCATTGATTTGATCCCGGGTGTTGAGTTTCCGTACAGCAGGCTGTACAATCCTCACGGCCAGAGCGCGAATCAATGGAAACTACATCCAGGACTCAATTAGCTGCCGGGCTGATCCGGAACTCCACCTCCCTGATGGGTGCTGGTTTTCTTTTTTGTGGGCAAGAAAGACGGCGGACTCCGTCCATGCATTGATTACAGGGGTCTGAACGAGATTATGGTTCGCAACCGATACCCGTTGCCCCTGTTGGATTCAGTGTTCACGCCCCTGCATGGAGCCCCAAATTTTCACCAAACTTGATCTTAGGAATGCGTATCACCTGGTTCGGATCCGGAAAGGAGACAAGTGGAAGACGGCATTAACACCCCGTTAGGTCACTTTGAGTACTTGGTCATGCCGTTCAGCCTCACTAACGACCCCACGACGTTCCAAGCTTTGGTTAATGATGTCTTGCGGGACTTCCTGCACCGATTCGTCTTCGTATATCTAGACGATATACTCATCTTTTCCCCGGATCCTGAGACTCATGTCCAGCATGTACGTCAGGTCCTGCAGCGGTTGTTGGAGAACGGCTCTGTTTGTGAAGAACGAGAAGTGCGAGTTCCACCGCACCTCTTTGTCCTCCTGGGGTTCATCATCTCCTCCAACTCCGTCAACCCGTGTGATCGGCCAAGGTTGTGGCGGGTGAGAGATTGGCCCCAACTGACAAGCCGTAGGAAACTGCAACAGTTCCTCGGCTTTGCGAATTTCTATAGGAGGTTCATTAAGGGCTATAGTCAGGTAGTTAGTCCCCTGACAGCCCTGACCTCCTCTAAAGTCCCCTTCACCTGGTCGGATTGGTGCGATGCCGCGTTTATGGAGTTGAAACGTTGGTTTTCGACTGCGCCAGTTCTGGTGCAGCCCGATCCTAGCCGCCAGTTTGTTGTTAAAGTGGATGCCTGACTCAGGGATAGGAGCCGTGCTGTCCCAGAGCAGGGAGTCCCGACAAGGTTCTCCACCCATGTGCCTATTTTTCACGCAGGTTGACCCCGGCAGAACGGAACTATGACGTGGGCAATCGGGAACTCCTTGTGGTGAAAGAGGCTCTTGAGGAGTGGAGACATCTGTTGGAGGGAGCTGCGGTACCATTTACGGTTTTCACGGACCATCAGAACCTGGAGTATATCAGGACCGCCAAGTGGCTGAACCCCAGGCAAGCCCGCTGGTCACTGTTCTTCAGGCGTTTTGACTTCTGGATCACCTACCACCCCGGGACTAAGAACCAAAGATCTGACGCCTTGTCCCAGGTTCACGAAGAGGAAGTCAAGAGCGAGCCGTCAGATCCCCCGGAACCCATCATACCCGAGTCCACTATCGTGGCCACCCTCACCTGGGACGTGGAGGAAGACCATCCGGGAGGCCCTGGCATGGAGTCCGGACCGGGAACTGGCCCGAAGAAACCGCTTATACGTCCCACCAGAGGCCAGAGCTGCAGTCCTGGACTTCTGTCACGGTTCCAAGCTCTCCTGTCACCCGGGGGTGCGAAGAACCGTGGCAGTGGTCTGGCAGAGCTTCTGGTGGGCGTCCATGGAAGCCGACATCCGGGAGTATGTCCAGGCCGCACCACCTGTGCCAGGGGCAAAGCGGACCATTCGAGGACTCAAGGTCTACTACAACCGCTTCCAGTGCCTCATCGCCCCTGGTCACACATAGGCCTGGACTTTGTCATGGGCCTCCCGCCGTCCCAGGGCATGACGACCATCCGATTCTCCAAGGCAGCCCACTTCGTGGCCCTCCCGAAGCTCCCAACGGCCCAGGAGAATGCCAGACCTCCTGGTCCACCACGTCATACGTCTGCATGGGATACCAAATGACATTGTCTCTGATCGTGGTCCTCAGTTCTCCTCTAGGTCTGGAGGAGTTTCGCAGAGAACTGGGGCCACCGTGAGTCTCCGTCTGGGTATCACCCTCAGACGAATGGACAGGCAGGCGGGCTAACCACGAGCTAATTTTTGAGGAGGAAGTTGGGAGGACGTCAGCCATTTCCCGCTCCACACTTCTACACTCGTTAAGTGAACATTGGGTATCTGCCCGAACACTAAAGGAGCTGAGATCTAGAGGTGGAGGTGTTTTCCCACCACAAGGAACTGCAACCTGTGTGTTCAGGGTTTGCTGGGTGTGAACCCACACTCACCTTTTCTCCTGTCTCTGCTTCCTGCCAGCAGTACCGGATCTGACAGCTGGAGAACGGTGGCCACCTGGGGACTCAGGACCTTGGCGGCCCTCCAGTATATTCCAGATCGCTGCCAGTGGAAATTGTGGGGGATCGGCTTTTCTCTGGACAGACTGTTGTGTGGGCCGCTGAAGAGGAGGTACTGCTGGCCCACCCCACCAGAGGGCGCCTGCTTGGAGTGCAGGCTCCAAGCACAAGAGGGCGCCAGACCCAGAGGAGGTGACAGCTGTCACCCATTACTCCAGCTGTCACTCATCTACACCACCATATAAGCCGGACTGCAACTCCACCTCCCCGCCGAGAAATCGACTACCAGTACTAAGGTAAACTTCTCTGCTGTGATTATTGCGAATAATAATCTGATCTGTTTTGCAGCTGTTTTTCCTGTTGGTATCCTTATTGGGATTTTTGGCGTTTGGTGTGACTGCGACGACTTCGCCTCACACCCCAAAACCGATAAGTGGTAAACAGGAGCTGCACGTGTGTATGATTGGAGGTGCTCCCTCCTAACGGTGTCTGGACTGTTAATCACTGAGTGTGCGGACTCACACTCACACATCATCTTTCTGTTTTCTGCCAGCAGTACCAGGGTCGACAGCGAAGACAGAGGCCAACTGGGGACTCGGGACTGGCGGCTCCGGTGTTCTTCAGGCCGTTGGTGGTGGAAGCCGTTGTGGGACGCCGGCTTCTCTCTCGTCGGGCGTCTTTCTATCTTCGAGCCTGCCCACACGTCACCTGGTGTTTATGACTGTGAACATTAAGACACGTTTCGTTGTGTAATATCACAACATTAAATTGTTACCTTTTGGCTTACTCATTGTCCGTTCATTTGCGCCCCCTGTTGTGGGTCCGTGCTACGACACCTTCACAACACAGACGTCTTCTATCCTTGAGCCTGCCCACACGTCACCTTTATACATTGACAGTATTCCAAATTCTGCAATTGTCTGTATTTCGTTGTGCACATTTCACAACAGTAAAGTGTTATACTTTTGGCTCATCTATTGTCCGTTCATTTCGCCCCTGTTGTGGGTCCGTGTCACTACACTTTCCCAACAGAAATGTTGCTGGTGCACAGGACAGGAGGATTTCAGAAACAGACACCACACCCATCTCTGGATGGAGCTGCACCTCAAACGGAGAGGAAAAAACAGGAATTTGGCACCAGAAAGACAGTAAATACAGTATAATTTGTCAGCAATAAGCAACAACAAGAACAAAAGAAATATGAAGGTGATCACCGGCCACTAGCCCTAAGCTTCACGAAAAGACCCAGAATTTAGACAGAATTCAGGCTCCATTTCCTAATAAAATGAATTTAAAAGAGTAAAAGCATAGTAGTACTATACCATATGAAAGGGAAAATAAGTGTTTCTTACAGTGAGGAAAATAAGCATTTTAACACCCTGCGATTTTGCAAGTTCTCCCACTTAGAAATCATGGAGGGTCTGAAATTTCATCTTTGGTGCAGGTCCACTGTGAGAGACCTAATCTAAAAAAAAAAAAAAAAAAAAAATCCGGAAATCACAATGTATGATTTTTTTAATAATTTATTTGTATGTTACTGCTGCAAATAATATTTGAACCACCTGTGAAAATCAGTGTAATATTTGGTACAGTAGCCTTTGTTTGCAAAGGTCAAACGTTTCCTGTAGTTTTTCACCAGGTTTGCACACACTGCAGCAGGGATTTTGGTTCACTCCTCCATACAGATCTTCTCCAAATCTTTCAGGTTTGGAGTTTCAGCTCCCTCCAAAGATTTTCTATGAGTTCAGGTCTGGAGACTGGCCAGGCCACTCCAGGACCTTGAAATGCTTCTTACAGAGCCCCTCCTTAGTTGCCCTGGCTGTGTGTTTGAGGTTATTGTTATGCTGGAAGACCCAGCCATGACCCATCTTCTTCTTACTGAGGGAAGGAGGTTGTTTGCCAAAATCTCCCAATACATGACCCCATCTATCCTCCCTTCAATACGGTGCAGTCGTCCTGTCCCCTTTGCAGAAGAACACCTCCAGAGTATGATGTTTCCACCCCCGTGCTTCACGGTTGGGATGGTTTTCTTGGGGTTGTTCTCATCCTCTAAACATGGTAAGTGGAGTTGATTCCAAAAAGTTCTATTCTGGTCTCATCTGACCACATGACCTTCTCCCATGCCTCCTCTGGATCATCCAGATGGTCACTGGTGAACTTCAAACAGGCCTGGACATGTGCTGGCTTGAGCAGGGGGACCTTGCTGCCCTGCATGATTTTAAACCATGACAGCATCATGTGTTACTAATGTAATCTTTGTGACTGTGGTCCCAGCTCTCTTCAGGTCATTGACCAAGTCCTCTTGTGTAGTTCTGAGCTTTCTCAGAATCAACCTTACCCCACAAAGTGAGATGTTGCATGGAACCCCAGACCAAGGGAGATTGACAGTCATCTTGTGTTTCTTCCACTTTCTAATAAATAATCATAACAGTTGTTGTCTTGTACCAAGCTGCTTGCCTGTTGTCCTGTAGTCCATCCCAGCCTTGTGCAGGTCTACAGTTTTGTCCCTGGTGTCCTTAGACAGCTCTTTGGTCTTGGCTATGATGGACAGGTTGGAGTGTGATTGATTGAGTGTGTGAACAGGTGTCTTTTATACAGGTAACAAGTTCAAACAGGTGCAATTAATACAGGTAAAGAGTGCAGAATAAGAGGGCTTTTTAAAGAAAAATTAACAGGTCTGTGTGAGCCAGAATTCTTGCTGGTTGGTAGGTGTTCAAATACTTATTTGCAGCAATAACATACAAATAAATTATTAAAAAAATCATACATTGTGATTTCCAGATTTTTTTTTTTTTTTTTTTTTTTGGATCATGTCTCTCACAGTGGACGTGTACCTAAAATGAAAATTTCAGACCCCTCCATGATTTCTAAGTGGGAGAACTTGCAAAATCGCAGGGTGTTCAAATATTTATTTTCCTCACTGTAAGTCTGGACTTGAAAGCCTCCACAGAATCTGACTGTTTTATTGACGCAGGGAGATCATTCCACAGAACAGGGGCACGATAAGAGAAAGCTCTGTGACCCGCAGACTTTTTATTCACCCTAGGGACACAAAGTTGTCCTGCACCCTGAGAATGCAGAGCCCGGGCCGGTACGTAGGGTTTAATTAGGTCAACTAGGTAGGGAGGTGCTAGTCTGTGAACAACTTTTATAGGTTAGTAGCAGAACCTTAAAATCTGATCTCACAGGGACAGGAAGCCAGTGAAGGGATGCCAAAATGGGTGTAATGTGGTCAAACTTTCTGCTTTGTGTCAAAAGTCTGGCAGCAGCATTTTGAACCAACTGGACACCCCTAATGCTGGACTGCGGTAAACCAGAAAATAGAACATTGCAGTAGTCCAATCTAAAAGAGACAAACGCATGAATCAGGATCTCAGCATCAGCCACAGACAGGATGGGACGAATCGTCGCTATATTTCACAGGTGGAAGACAGCAGTCCTTGTAATATCTCTAATGTGGAGGTCAAAGGACAATGTGGGATCAAAAATTACCCCAAGGTTACTCACTTTGTCAGTGTGATGTATGACACACAAGCCTAGGCTAAGCGTTAGCTGGTCAAATTGATGCCGATGTCTAACTGGACCAAGAACCATCATTTCAGTCTTATCAGAGTTTAAAGTAGGAAGTTACTAGACATCCTGCTTCTCACTGATGCAAGGCAATCTTCTAAGGATTTTATGTACAGTAGATGAGATTACCAACAGTTATTGGCATATAACTGAGTATCATCATCATGGCAGTGAAAGGTAATCCCAAAATGCTGCAATATGTGCCCAAGGGGTGCTATACAAAGGGAGAAAGCAGGGGGCCAAAGACGGACCCTTGTGGAACCCCACATTTCATGTCACTAAGGTTAGAGTTAGTGTTATTGTACAAAACACAGTGAGAATGACTGGTCAGGTATTATGTCAACCATACAAGGGCACTCCCAGTAATCCCAAAATGATTTTCCAGCATATCAAATAGAATTTGATGATCCACGGAATCAAACACAGCACGGAGATCTAACAGCACCAGAACCATAGTGGTGTCTGAATCCATTGCAAACAGAAGATCATTCATCACTTTAGTGAGAGATGTCTCTGTGGAATGATATTTTCTAAAAGCAGACTGCAGTGGCTCAAAAAGATTTTTCTCAGTAAGGTGGTCCATGAGCTGCCGTGAAACCCCTTTTTCCATAATTTTAGAGCAAAAATGATAGCTTTGATATCGACCTATAGTTTTTCAATACACTAAGGTCAGGATTAGATTTCTTAGGTAATGGTTTAATCACTGCAGATTTGAAACATTTAGGACAGATCCAGAGGTTAATAATTTCCAGCACAGTCGGCCCAAGAGTGGGCCACAGGTCCTTAAACAGTTTTGTTGGTATAGGATCAAATACGCAGGTTATGCTTTTTGTAGACATTGTGAGTTTCGTCAGCATGCCTAGTGAGATACTATCAAGATGGCACCCACCTCAATAGCAGGGTGTAGTGGCTGGGTTAAGGCATGCTGGGATATGTTTAACCTAATGTCTTCTATTTTCTTCTCAAAGTAATCCAAGAATCTTGTGCTGTAAAAGGAGATCGACTTACAGGTGGTTGTCCATGAATAAGTGCTGTCACCATGTTTGAACAAGAATTTTGAGTTATGCTTGTTTTGTTGATGAAATCAGAGTAATAAGTCCACTTTGTAGCCAGTAGTGCATGCTTATAGTCTATGATAGCATCACGCCACGCAAGGTGGAATACTTCTAAGTTTGAACTACACCATTTCCATTCTAGACCTCTAGCCTTATGCTTGAGGTCATGCAAGTAATCACTGAACCAAGGTGACTGTGTTTTGGGGGAGCGTGGTTTTAGTAAAGGTGGAGCAATCATGTCGAGTGTAGTTTTGAGCACCGAGTTTAAACTATCCACAAGCCTGTCCACTGATTGGGCATTTTCCAAACATGAAGCTAAGATATCAGGCAGTCTAGCTTCGAGTTCAGTCGCATGTTAGGAGTTGATACATCACTGCAGTGTTGTTCCACTAAACATGGCAGCGAAACAGTAAACCTTATAAGTGAGTGACCAGAGGCCACTGATGCAAGAGGCATGATGTCAATATTCGTGACAGCAATACCACGTGTGAGAACCAAATCCAGGGTATTTCCACTAATGTGCGCTGAGTCCTGAATGCATTGCTGAAATCCTAATGCATCCACAATTTCCATAAATGATTTGCAGAGGGGATCAGAAGTATTATTTATATGAATGTTGAAGTCACCAATAATCAGAATGTTATCTGCACAAGTTGACAAGTTAGAGATGAACACACCAAATTCATCTAAGAATACAGAGTGTAGGCCAGGGGACATATATACAGTGACAAAATAATACAGCTGATTTTTCTTCTTCTGCCCTTGGTAATACGTAGCATCATGGGCAGAGCGGAGAATCAGATGCTCAGACAAGTTATATTTGTGACCCCAAACAGCTATAAGCTAAATCTAGATTTATAACTAAGTGCAACACCACTGCCTTGCTTCGCATCACGACGCACATGACTAAATGTGTATGCCTGTGGGCAGGCCTCATTTAAGGGGAGGACAGCTGTAGGTTTAAGCCAGGTTTCACATAACCCAATCATATCCAAGTGATGATCCATAATTAGATCATTAATGAACAATGATTTTGATTTTGAGGACAGTGGGGAGGTGATGGTCTAGTGCTTAAGGTGTTGGGCTTGAGGCCAGAAGATCCTTGTTTCAAATCCAAGTGATGATCCATGATGATCCTTGCTTTGGTGAATGGTATGTTACAGCTTTCACCTCATGAAATATTTGTACCATTGAACTCAGAAACATTCATTATTTGTATACCATGTCCATATTTGTGACTGCTGAGTGCTTCATCCTGACATCATTGGCGCCAACGTGAATAATCTTGTGACTTTATCTTGTGTCATGTTCCTTTGTCTGTCTACCCTTCTGCAGCATCAACACCCTAAGATGGGAGGCAATGTTGGGACCTCTGGCCCCAGGAATACATTTAATGTCAGCCGGCAGTCGACCTAGCCTAGGTCGACCTAGTCGACCTGGAGTCGACTAGGTCGACTAGTCTAACTGCTACCGAAAATAATGACATAAAATTCACAGCAGTTATAGTGAAAAACTAACAGAAGTATTAAACTGGTAAAAACAGTAATAAAAGAAACGGTGGGAGGAGAGTCGACCTAGCTAACATAAGCTAACTGCTAGCGAAAGCTAACCGCTAGTGATTCACAACAGGAGGACTGTAGTGTAAATAGATGCAGAGTAGGTACACTTAAAAACCAAAACAAGTGTAAACTGAAATAAAGAGTACAACTGTGTCGGGATTGGAAGAGTGTAACAACAGCAAACAATCTTTTGGAAACTCTGCTTTTGTTTTTGGTTCTTCGAGCTTGATGATGTTCAAACTTTTGACAGTTTTGCTGTGTCAGGACATCTTTTGGTCGCACTTTCTAACTATGATGTAGTCGAACAGGTGCAGGTGCTCGACCATACATACATACATACATACATACATACATACATACATAGGATGACAACTTTAGGATTTATATACATTGTAATTAATTTTATTAATGCAGAATGTTAGTATGTGTATTTTAACATATTTTATATATTCTTATTGTACAGGTGTTGTGCTATTTCAGTACCTGTTTTATCAGTTTTGTTTTTAATGTTGATTTTGTTTTGACATCAACCAAAATTAAACTTATAGTTATAAATCAAAAGCTATGATTATTATATGTGCAATATAAACAAATAATTTCAATACAATATTGATAATCATTGTCATAATAGTTAGAAAAAGAGATTTGTGTTTGAAAACTGCTGAAGGAACATTGGACAGTTTGAACACAGCATAGTAAGTCATTTTTTCCAAAGTCATTGAATCAGTCATAAAAGAATTACACATGGAAATCATCACAAGCTTTCTTGACACAGTTTCATCTCAGTTGCAGGTGTTTCTTGCATGTTTTGCATTTGTGACGCAGTGATAGATGACAATGTGACAGACGACATCCGTCATCTCTAGCAGATATTTTTCTGCACGTGGTGTCATTTTCTCTTTACTTTGGCTTATTTACACACATTTAAATCTACCAACAAATATCTAACACAGTCTGTTTGACCTCAGTGACACAGACTTCATTTCCAAACATTTATTACAAAGCCGCCAGTGTCACCACCATAATTAAAATGGGTGCTATTTGCAATATTTGAGTTTAGTGAGCAGTATAACTTTGAGCTGTCAGACAAACACGTTTTGCTCAGTTTGGTTCCATAAAGAAGCCATTCAAAAATTTATCAACACCGTGGCACACTTTGAAATCTGAAAATCTTCTGGGGCACACCCAAAATCTTAGTCAAAGTGTTGATCGATGCACAAGTCAGAGATGGAGTATTTAAATGGTAAATGGACTGCATTTATAAACCACTTTTCCATCTGCATCAGACGCTCAAAGCGCTTAACACATCAATGCCTCACATTCACCACGATGTCAGGCCGCTGCCATGCAAGGCGCCCACTACACACCAGGAGCAACTAGGGGAATAAGGACCTTACCCAAGGGCCCTCAGTGATTTTCGGGTCAGGCTGGAATTTGAATCGAGGATCCTCTGGTCTCAAGCCCAACGCTTCACCACCAGACCATCACCTCCGCTGAGTATTTCTATTTAAATATTACTTTGTCAGGTAAGGTCTATTCCAGAGTACTGGAGAAGAGAATTCGACCAATGGTCAAACCTCAGATTCAGGAGGAGCAGTGTGGTTTTCGTCCTGGTCGTGGCACACTTGACCAGCTCTACACGCTCCATCGGGTGCTCGAGGGTTCATGGGAGTTCGCCCAACCAGTCCACATGTGTTTTGTGGATCTGGAGAAGGCGTTCGACTGTGTCCCTCGGGGCACCCTGTGGGGAGTGCTCTGGGAGTACGGGGTCCGGGGTCCTTTGCTAAGGGCTATCCGGTCCCTGTATGACCGCAGCAGGAGCTTGGTTCGCATTGCTGGTAGTAAGTCAAACCTGTTTCCAGTGCACGTTGGCCTCTGCCAGGGCTGCCCTTTGTCACCGGTTCTGTTCATTATTTTTATGGACAGAATTTCTAGGCGCAGCCAGGGTGTAGAGGGGGTCTGGTTTGGGAACCACAGAATCTTGTCTCTGCTGTTTGCGGATGTGGTTCTGTTGGCTTCAACAAATCAGGACCTTCAGCGTGCACTGGGGCGGTTTGCAGCCGAGTGTGAAGCGTCCGGGATGAAAATCAGCACCTCCAAATCTGAGGCCATGGTTCTCGACCGGAAAAAGCTGCTTTGCCCTCTTCAGGTCGGTGGAGTGTCCTTGCCTCAAGTGGAGGAGTTTAAGTATCTCGGGGTCTTGTTCACAAGTGAGGGACGGATGGAGCGTGAGATCGATAGACGGATTGGTGCAGCATCTGCAGTGATGTGGTCGCTGTATCGGACCGTCGTGGTGAAGAGAGAGCTGAGTAGGGGGGCAAAGCTCTCGATTTACCGATCAATCTACGTTCCGATCCTCACCTATGGTCATGAGATTTGGCTCATGACCGAAAGAACAAGATCGCGAGTACAAGCGGCCGAGATGAGTTTCCTCCGCAGGGTGGCTGGGCGCTCCCTTAGAGATAGGGTGAGGAGCTCGGTCACTTGGGAGGAGCTCGGAGTCAACCCGCTGCTCCTCCACATTGAAAGGAGTCAGTTGAGGTGGCTCGGGCATCTTTTCCGGATGCCCCCTGGACGCCTCGCTGGAGAGGTGTTCCGGGCACGTCCCATTGGGAGGAGGCCCCGGGGAAGACCCAGGACATGCTGGAGGGACTACATCTCTTGGCTGGCTTGGCAATGCCTTGGAGTTCCCCTGGAGGAGCTGGTGGAGGTGTGTGTGGATCGGGAGGTCTGGGCGGCTTTGCCTGAGCTGCTGCCCCCGCGTCCCGACTCCGGATAAAGAGGAAGAAAATGGATGGATGGATATTACTTTGTCATCCATCCATCCATTTTATTTGTCAATAAAAAAGAATAATTATATGTGAACAGAGGCATACAAAATATGGAGTGCAAATGTGTAATTCATTAATTATCACACAACAAGATGTAAACTTGCAAATTTTCAATATATCTTCTTTCGGCTGCTCCCTTAGGGCTTTCCACAACAGATTAAGCAAAAATATTTTTTGCCTGATTGCAAATTTTACAACAAAATTGAAAATCAAATACATTTTTTGACTTTTTTGAGTACCCTTTCATGGCCAACGAGGGGGCCACACTCCACACTCTGACAATCACTGCAGTATTTTATTTAAATATCTGACTGTAATGATCATCTAACTAGAGAAGTACAGGTTATGACTCTTTGCAGATGACATGCTGGTTTAATCTAAGACTGAGTTAAACTTTTACTACATTTTACTATGTATTACGTCATTTATGGCTCTACTGTGGTAATTTCTGCTTTTAAGAACTCCTTCTCACATATAATTTATTCCTGACACATCCATGTATATTTAGCTAATGTTGCATATTATTTGCATGATTGCAAGAGATAATAAGACAATTGACCTACTGTATGCTAATGTTAAGGAAGCATACAGTACCACAACTGCCCCCCTACTCAGCAAAGTGGACCTTCCTTCAGTTCAACGGCAACCTGTGATCGCCAGAGTGGTACGGAGGCGGTCACAGGAGGCTGAAGACTGTTTTTGTGGATGTTTTGAGGCCAATGGGCCATCCATCCATTACAGAGCACAGCCCAGTCCCCTGCTCTATAGTGCGCAGGGGGAGGACATCGAAAGCATTACAGCATTACAGACCAAGGACATCAAGGCAACACTGAACAGCAAGAAGGCTGCATTCCGGAGTGGAGACATGGAGGAGCTGAAGAGGGTGCAGCTTAAATTGAGAAAGAAGATCACAGAGGGGAAGTACAGTTACAGGAGGAAGCTGGAGAGCAAGCTCCAGAACAACAACTTGAGGGAGGTGTGAAAGGGGATGATAACCATCACTGGTCATGGTAAGAAGGCAGACCAGATGATGGAAGGAGACCTTCATGAGGGCAAAAAGTTAAACCTGCTCTTTAACAGGTTTGACAGCAGTGTCTGCCCACCCTTCCAACAGATCCTTTCAGTGCTCCCTTCTCCTATGCACTCACCACACACCCCAATTATTACCACCCCCCTCCTCCCACCAGCTTGTCTCCACTCCCCTCCCTCCACCACCCCCTCATCCTCCCTAATGCCTCCCATCACCATCACATGAAAGGCAGCGGGTTCTGATGGCCTCAGCCCCAGAGTACTGAAGGGATGTCCTCTTCAGCTTTGTGAGATTTTCCAAGACATCTTCAACTTGAGCCTTTGCCAGATGGTTGTTTCTAAGTGGTGGAAAACCTCATGTCTGTTTCCTGTGCCTAAGAAGAAGAGTCCCAGCACACATGATGACTACAGACCTGTGGCCCTAACATCACATGTTATGAAGTCACTGGAGAGGCTCGTCCTGAGGCACCTCTGCACAGTAGTTGAATCATTGCTGGATCCCCTGCAATTTGCGTACCATCCCAACAAAGGAGTGGAGGATGCCATCATCTTCACGCTGAACCTGGAGGAGGCAAGCAGCACTCTGAGAGTCATGTTCTTTGATTTCTCCAGTGTGTTCAACACCATCCGGCCTGACCTGCTCAGCGATAAGCTATGTGACATGAAGGTGGAGGCTCCACTGGTGGCCTGGTTTACTAATTACCTCACGGGCCGCCCACAACATGTGAGGCTTTGAGACCTTACATCCGGCACTATCAGGAGCAGCATGGGGGCACTACAGGGGATGGTCCTGTCTCCCTTCCTGTTCCCACTCGACACCTCAGACAACAGATTCTGGTCACAGTCCTGCCACCTGCAGAAGGTTTTGGATGACTCTGCCATTGTAGGCTCCATCAGCAGGGACCAGGAGGCTGAGTACAGGAGTGTGGTGGACAAGTTTGTAGAGTGGTGTGGACTCAACCACCTACAGCTCAACGTATCTAAGACGAAGGAGCTGGTGGTGGACTTCAGAAGACAAAAGACTTGTCTGAACCCAGTTACTATTAATGGTAATGAGGTGGACATTGTGGACTACTACAAGTACCTGGGTGTCCACATAGACAACAAACTGGACCGGACTGTAAACACAGATGCTGTGTATAAGAAAGGTCAGGGCCGACTGTACTTCCTCAGGAGGCTCAGATCTTTCAATGTCTGCAGAAATATGTTGCAGATGTTTTATCACTCAGTGGTCTCCAGCATCATCTTCTATGCTGTAATGTGCTGGGGCAGCAGGCTGAAGGCAGCTGACATGAACAAACTCAACAAGCTCATCAGGGGAGCTGGCTCTGTCACAGGGGTGGAATTGGAGTCTGTGGTGAAGGTGTCAGAGAAGAGGATGTTGAGGAAACTATTTACCATCCGTGACAACACCTCCCACCCCCTGCATGCCACACCAACATACCTGCCAACATTTGACATCACAATGCCGGACACCCATGTGTAGCCGCGAGTGGCAACAGTGCGGAGCATAACTAGGGGGGTATGGGAGCGTGCCAGAACACACAACTGTGGGACTAATGAGTGCCACACACACACACTCATGCGGGACACGGAACATGTGGGTATATCCTGCTGAATGAGGGACGGTTGGCAGCTCTGGCACACTGATGTCCTGTCAGAGCACCTTCAGCCAAAGACTGAGGTCACTGAGGTGCACCGCAGAACACCACAGGAGCTTCTTCCTACTTGTGGCAATCAGACTGTATAACATCTCCACCTTCTGCAGGACGAATACATAACAATCAGTTTTTCAGTTATTCAGCCATGTGCAATACTGTTAAACATCTTGTACAAGTGTCTGTCATGTTGCGTAAACATGTTGTACTAATTGTTCTCACTGTAAAGAGGGAAAAAAGCAATATTTATTGTTTACTGTTTCAGTACTGTGGCAAAACAATTTCCTTTGAGATTAATAAAGTTCTTTCTTATTCTTCTTATTCTCTTATTACTTTGACATCCATCACAGCACAGCAAAGTTGAAAATAATGAAGTTTAGAATGTAGTTTGCAATGAGTTTATAATGTAAGGTGTTGGGTGCTATTTAAAGGTAATTTCATTGTACTTTGGTGAAAAGTGGGGAATTTTTGTAGGAGGTTCCCTCATTTTAAGGTGGAAAAGTTACCTAGACCTAGGTAATGGTTATCTCTTCGGGAACCATCACCGTATTGTGGTGGAGAGGTCTGTGTGCCCCTATGAACCTGAGAGCTGTGTTGTCTGGAGCCTTCATGCTCCTGGTAGGGTCTCCCACGGCAAACTGGCCTCAGGCGAGGGGCCAGACTAAGAATGGTTTACAATGACTCCATGGAAAAACAAGGCAGACGAAATGTGACCCGGCCTGTAGGAAGCCCATGGCCCCCATCTGGAGCCAGGCCTGGACGGACGGCCCGTCAGCGAACACCTGGTGGCTGGGCTTGGCCTGGAAAAGGCAACATGGATTTTCCATCTCCACCCTGTGGGCTCACCACCCGCAGGGTGAACCACTAGGGTTGGGTGCGCTGTCACATGAATGGAAGAGGAAGTCATGGGCCTCGATGGACCAGACCCAGATGGCAGAGACTAGCTCTGGGGGGCATGGAACATCATCTTGGTTCTGGAGAAGGAGCCATAGCTTGTGCAGGAGGTGGAGTGCTACCAGTTTGATTGGATGGCCCTTCTCAGGGCCATCCAATCTCTATACTCACAAAGAGAGAGCTGTGTTTGGGTTCTCTGCAGAAAGTCGGACTTGTTTCTGGTCTGGGTTGGCCTCCACCAGGGCTGGGCCTTGTCACCAATCCTGTTTGTGATATTCATGGACAGGATATCGAGACATAGTCAGGGGGGAGGAGGGTTTCCAGTGTGATGGGCTCAGGGTCTCATAACTGCTTTTTCGCAGATGATACGTTCTTGTTGGCTTCAATGGCCTGTGACCTCCAACACTCATTGGGTCAATTCGCAGCTTAGTATGAAGTAGCTGGGATGAGGATCAGCACCTCTAAATCTGAGGCCATGGTTCTCAGCAGGATTGCATACTTCAGGTAGGGAATGCGGTCTTGCCCCAAGTGAAGGAGTTCAAGTACCTCAGGGTCTTGTTCATGAGTGAGGGGACAATGTTGAGTGAGACTGGCCAGCGAATCGGCGCAACAGAGATAGTATTGCATTCACTCTACTGTACTGTTGTGACGAAAAGAGAGCTGAGCCAAAAGGTGAAGCTCTTGATCTACTGGTCAATCTCCGTTCCTACTCTCACCTATGGTCATGAGGGTTGGGTCATGACCGAAAGAACTAAACTGTGGGTACAAGTGGCCAAAATGGGTTTCCTCAGAAGCTTGATCATTTGTGAGGAGCTCGGAGTAGAGTCGCTGCTGCTTCGTGTTGAAAGGAGCCAGCTGAGACGGTTTGGGCATCTGATAAAGATTATATCTCCATACTGTCATGGGAACACCTCAGTATCCCCCAATCAGAGGTGGTTAATGTGTTCTGGGAAAGGGAAATGCGGGGTCTCCTGCTGAAACTTTTGCCCCGTGACCTGATGCCAGATAAGCGTTTGAAGAGATAAGAATGTATGTATGTAAGTTACCCAGACAACTGGGTAGCAGTTCATTTCTAATTTCTAATCCAGCTCCTTCACAGTTGTCATTAGATTAGATTAGATAGAACTTTATTAATTCCTTGGGAAGACTCCCTCAGGGAAATTGAGGGAGTCATTTTGGTGGCTTCCCTCACGAGTCTCCTTCATGCATTGTTCACTCAGTTTTCCTGTCAGATTTACCAAGCTAAACTATGTCATTCATTTCTTAATGACTGATTTCACTTCAGGAGATATGTAACATTCAGTAATTTTCTATACCCACTTACTCCAAATAAGGGACCAACGTTGGGTGGTTTGACCCCAATTTCAAAACTGGTGCAGATGATGGCCGTAACTACTGTGTATACCAAGTTTGTTCAAGACTGACAAAAGATGGATCAAGGAGTCACTGTGATGCTTCAAAACACATCCTGATTTGGTGTTCGGGATAAAACGGGAAGGAACGGCGCTCTGTGGAATAGGGGAATTACTGATCGATCCTCACGTTGCTACTTTAAGAAACTCAGTGACATCTTTGATCAAAGGAACAGACTTGTGTAGTTTTGCATGTTCAACAAATAAGCGTTTTGAGGTGCAAAAGGAAAGAGGATAAAAAGATGCCTTCGAGAGGTTTTGCAGAGTCCCAAATGAGCTCTGGAAAAGCAGACCAGATCCAGCTGAAACATTGACACAATATAGAGCTGGAACTGGATGATATAGGAGACAGAAAGGAAACATAATGTAGACAGAACAAACTGGGGACAGCTACATCGCAAAATAGGGGGGAGGTGATGCTCTAGTGGTTAAAGTGTTGGGCTTGAGTCCAGAAGATCATGGGTTCAAATCCCCGCCTGACTGGAAAATCACTAAGGGCCCTTGGGCAAGGCCTTTAATCCCCTATTGCTCCCGGTGTGTAGTGAGCGCCTTGTATGGCAGCACCCTGACATTGGGGTGAATGTGAGGCATAATTGTAAAGCGCTTTGAGCGTCTGATACAGATGGAAAAGCGCTATATAAATGCAGTCCATTTACCATTTAACAGGAAAAAGTGATTTTTGTTTTTACACAGTGTACATTAATGTGCTTCAAAAGCAGAGGTGGTGGCCAATTGGTTAATGCACTTGGTTTCAGTTCATAAGGTTCCGGGTTCAAATCCCACCCCTGCCACATTTCTCCATGTAATGTGGAGTTGCATTAGGAAGGGCATCCGACGTAAAACCTGTGCCAAATCAACATGCAGATCCACCTTGGATTTGCTGTGGCGACCCCGAGTGCAAACAAGGGAGCAGCCGAAGGGACTTACATTAATGTGCTTCAAACTCTTAAAAATGAAAGGCTGTAAAATATCTCATTGAAATACACAATTTCTTCCAGATGTTTAACTTTTTAAATAGGAAATCTTGTTGTGTTTAATCAGGTTTTCAAAATCAAAATCATCGATCTGATTGATCATCAGAAACTGTCTTTATGTTGTCATAAAGCGGACAGCACACCTACAAAGACATCAAGTTAAAATAAATTAGGTTTGTAACTTGACAATTGATTTGTTCCTTGAATTAAACAAACAAACAAACCTTTTGTGATTTTTGTGGGACTGTTTTGACATTGATGAACAAAACACAACCTAACATGACGTCTTCGTACAAACATCACCCAACTGATGAAGGCATCTGCACAGCATCTGCACACGTTGATGCTGTCTTACATTTCCTCCAGTTTCAGGTCACAGCTTCAATTTCTGGTGTTTGTTTTATGATTAATTGAATGGGGCTGAGACACTGAGGGTTTGATTCCTGACAAAAGCCTATTTGTGTGTACATGTTTTAAATGGATGCAAGAACCAACTTAGGTTAGAGGTCAGGTAAAGGTTAAAGTTAGGTAAAGGTTAGGTGGTAAGCAAAGGTTAGTTTTAGGGGTCAGGTAATGGTTGGTCCATGGGGTCATTTGCCCCTGTCCACTGATGTGGTTCTGTTGGCTTTACCTCCGATGTGCACTGAACAGTTTTGAGGCTGAGTGTAATGTGACTGGGATAGTAATCAGCACCTCCAAATCTGAGACCATAGTCCTCTGTCAGAAAAGGGTGAACTGTCCCCCCTGAGTCAGGGGAGAGTTATTGCCCTAAGTGGAGGAGTTGAAGTATCTCAGGGTCTTATTCATAAGTGGGGTTAAGATTGATAGACACCGGATTGGGGTGGCCCCTGATGTTTTATGGACACTGTACCAGATCGTTATAGTGAAGAAAGAACTGAGTCAGAAGGGGAGACTCTCAATTTACCAGTCAGTTTACACTCTGATCTACACCTATGGTCAAGAACTTTGTGTAAAGACCGAAAGAATAAGGTTGCGTATGCAAATGGTGGCAATGAGACTCCTTCATTTGGTACCTGGGCTTAAACTCCTGGACAAGGTGAGAATCGCAACTATCTAGGAGGGACTTAGAGTAGAGCCACAGGTTCTTCGAATTACTTTGGATGCAGAAAGACACTGACATGATTGAAATGGTTCAGAGAAGGGCAACAGAGATGATTCATGGAATGCATCACCTTCCATATGAAGTGTGACTAAAAAGGATCCAGATTAGCCACTTTATAACTGAGGAGGAAACGAGGTGATCAAATAGACCTTTAAGATTTTAAAAAGCTAGAGCAGGTAGATCCAGACCACTCCTTTAAGTTGTCAGACATTAACTACGAGAAGAGAGGTCACCATATGAAACTCAATAAGGAGAAATCCCACTTGGACATAAGGAAGACCTTCTTTTCCACAGAGAATAGCTAATTTGTGGAACAATGTTCCAATCCATTAGGCATGTGTGGCTACAGTAGTACAATTCAAGGAGGCTACTGATACAAGCGCCACATTCGACAGAGAGGCTGATATGGACCGTTGAGGTCACTGTGGGACCTAGTCTCATGGTTCAGGTGAATCAAAAGGATCCATCTGAGGTGGTTCAGGCATCTGGTGGGATGCTTCCTGGGTTGTCTCCCTTGGGAGGTTTTCCTGGCACATCCAACTGGGAGGACATCCTGGGGAAGACACAGGACACACTGTAAGGATTATATTTCCCAGATGGTTTGGAACACCTCAGGATCCCCCGGGAAGACTTACAGAACTTGGTTGAGGATAGGTGAGTGTGAGAAGAGCCGCTCTGTCTGCTGCCACCGACCGGATAAGCATCAGAAAACTAATTAATATAGCTAGAAGTAATGAATATAAGCAATCTGCTTTTAAATGCACACACTGGTTCGCTGTCTTTGCTTCTGGTCTTCAAACCCGGATGGAGAAGTAAAATTGAAATTAAAGAAAAAAAAGCCACATAATTGGAAGCTGCAGCAACACAAAAAGTATAAACCAAGGTTTTGCTGCACTGAAACCGCGGAGCGAGGAGGATTTCCCCGCGAGTGTGCGGTAAGCCACACGCACACGCACACGCACACACACTGGTGTTGGCGCCGCGGCAGCTCTCAGACAAACCCGGGACAGAGCCACTGGCTCGGCTCGCTCCCTCTCTTGCTTGACAGCTGCGGAGCCAATGGAAACGTGCGCGGCGCCAGCCGCGCTCCGCCGCAGCCAATGGAAAGAATGTGACCCGCTGCTGGATCCGCGCGGCTTCAGGTTAGGCTGATGCAGCCAAAGTTCCACTAAATAAAAAAAAGCGGTTTGCGCTCAAACTGCTGCTGCAAGGAGTCATTTTTTTTTTTAGGAAAGAAGAGTTTATGTTGTTGTTTAAGTTTCGGACGCGTCCCGTTTGTGTGTGCGCGCGTGCGGCGGCGGCAAGACTCCCGCATCCGGACTGAATGAACTCCGCGCGGAGCCGCGACACACTCACACTCTCGCTCGCTCGCTCGCTCGCTCCCTCCTCCTCCTCCTCATCCCTCTCCTGGCTCCCCTCCCTCCTCCCCTGCCTGCTAATTTTTTATGCATTTTTCTAAACTGTCATGGCGTTTTTGTGTCCTTGGAAATAAAATAGCGCCGTGTTTTTCTGGCTGGCTGGGGAGATGTGTCGCCGGTGAGAGCGTGTGTCCGCCGTCCGGAGCAGGTGAGCAGTCCGCCGGCGAGAAGGACTTTTATTCGCCGCTCTCCACACGTGTAAAGAGCATTGGCGAGGCTGTTAGAATCTATTTACACTAGCGATGCAGTGACATTACACGGCTAGCGGAGCGGGCTAGCTCTGCAGCTACGGCTGGTAAAAATGGAACACTGTCTTCTTTTCTGTGTCGGCTCGCTGACATTTTTTCCCCCTCTCAGATTCGGCGTCCGTTTTGCTCACCGGCAACTTGGTTTTCCTCCCAACTTGTGGCTGGCTGCAGCTACACGGGCTAGCCGTGTGTGCTAGCTGTTTTAGCCTCTGCGTCTGCTAGCATTCATCACAGCCAAATCTCAGAGCTAGCCTGTTAGCCTGCTAGCTGCTGCAAATCTTTGTATTCTTTCTTGAAACGTGGTGAGGAGGAGCAGTGATGTCCGTCACCTGGACAGGTGTCTGAAGGTGCACCAACATCCAGCCTGGGGGGGGGGGGGGGGGGGGTGCAGTGTTTATGCCAGTCACAGGGGGGGGATTTTTAATTTTTGTTGGATTGCAATAAAACATTTAATCTGTCTAAAAACAGGATTTAAGATTGATAAAAAAGACCAACGGGTTAAGTTTTAATGAGGACTAGGATTTAGCTCACATGGAGAGGGTATGGAAGAAGTCAGACTTTCCTCCCACAATGCACTGCACACCATATGCAAAGGGTAAAACAAAGCATAGTTCAGTACATCTCCACTTCGTGCAAAAAGTGAAGCTCTTTTTTTTTTTTTTATCTCAATTGAGTTCATGAGGCTGTTGGAGAGAGGTGTTTACCAATCCAAGATTTTTAGGTCCTACTGCTTTCTGTCTTACACCCTTATTCCACAGGACACCATTCTACTATGACTGCCCATGATCCAAAAAAAAGAGCAAAAACAGAATGAAACCACTTGATTTGGCTTGTCTCCCAACAGGTTGGCTTACAACCCCTGGCAATAATTATGGAATCACCGGCCTCGGAGGATGTTCATTCAGTTGTTTCATGTTGTAGAAAAAAAAGCAGATCACAGACATGACACAAAACTAAAGTCATTTCAAATGGCAACTTTCTGGCTTTAAGAAACACTATAAGAAATCAGGAAAAAAAATTGTGGCAGTCAGTAACGGTTACTTTTTAGACCAAGCAGAGGGAAAAAAATATGGAATCATTCAATTCTGAGGAATAAATTATGGAACCACCCTGTAAATTTTCATCCCCAAAACTAACACCTGCATCAAATCAGATCTGCTCATTAGTCTGCATCTAAAAAGGAGTGATCACACCTTGGAGAGCTGTTGCACCAAGTGGACTGACATGAATCATGGCTCCAACATGAGAGATGTCAATTGAAACAAAGGAGAGGATTATCAACTCTTAAGAGGGTAAATCATCACGCAGTGTTGCAAAAGATGTTGGTTGTTCACAGTCAGCTGTGTCTAAACTCTGGACCAAATACACACAACATGGGAAGGTTGTTAAAGGCAAACATACTGGTAGACTAAGGAAGACATCAAAGCGTCAAGACAGAAAACTTAAAGCAGTATGTCTCAGAAATCGAAAATGCACAACAAAACAAATGAGGAACGAATGGGAGGAAACTGGAGTCAACGTCTGTGACTGAACTGTAAGAAACCGCCTAAAGGATTTGGGATTTACATACAGAAAAGCTAAACGAAAGCCATCATTAACACCTAAACAGAAAAAAACAAGGTTACACTGGGCTAAGGAAAAGCAATCGTGGACTGTGGATAACTGGATGAAAGTCATATTCAGTGATGAATCTCGAATCTGCATTGGGCAAGGTGATGATGCTGGAACTTTTGTTTGGTGCCGTTCCAATGAGATTTATAAAGATGACTGCCTGAAGAGAACATGTACATTTCCACAGTCATTGATGATATGGGGCTGCATGTCAGGTAAAGGCACTGGGGAGATGGCTGTCATTACATCATCAATAAATGCACAAGTTTACGTTGATATTTTGGACACTTATCCCATCAATTGAAAGGATGTTTGGGGATGATGAAATCATTTTTCAAGATGATAATGCATCTTGCCATAGAGCAAAAACAGTGAAAACATTCCTTGCAAAAAGACACATAGGGTCAATGTCATGGCCTGCAAATAGTCCGGATCTTAATCCAATTGAAAGTCTTTGGTGGAAGTTGAAGAAAATGGTCCATGACAAGGCTCCAACCTGCAAAGCTGATCTGGCAACAGCAATCAGAGAACGTTGGAGCCAGATTGATGAAGAGTACTGTTTGTCACTCATTAAGTCCATGCCTCAGAGACTGCAAGCTGTTATAAAAGCCAGAGGTGGTGCAACAAAATACTAGTGATGTGTTGGAGCGTTCTTTTGTTTTTCATGATTCCATAATTTTTTCCTCAGAATTGAGTGATTCCATATTTTTTTCCCCTCTGGTTGGTCTAAAAAAGTAACCGTTACTGACTGCCACAATTTTTTTTCCTGATTTCTTATAGTGTTTCTTAAAGCCACAAAGTTGCCATTTGAAATGACTTTAGTTTTGTGTCATGTCTGTGATCTGCTTTTTTTTTCTACAAAATTAAACAACAGAATGAACATCCTCTGAGGCCGGTGATTCCATAATTTTTGCCAGGGGTTGTAGAAAGTGCAGACCTGGCAACCTGCCCTAAAATGAAAGTTAAGAAGCTGTGCCCTCGACCAGACGTGATCGAGCTGTTCAACTTTGAACAAAACCACATGATAGAAATTAGTAGTTAATTTGATTATCAACCATTTGTGCACTTAGTTCATTTTGTAAAATGTCAGAAAATAATAAAAATTCCCATCACAGTTGAGCCTTTTTTGCCACTTGCACTGGATTTTATGAATTAACTGGAAATTATCTGTTCTCATGTTGTGTAAAAATGGAAGATGCCTCTACTAATTAAAAACAAACAAAGAGTTGTCACCTTCCTTACTCTGGACCTAGTAAATGGGAACATGTCATAACAACTTGTAATCCAATTTCAAATTCATCAGGCTATTTATTTATGTGTTCTTAAGCAGTGATGTGAGTCTTATGGGAATTCCTGGAAGTCCATTTTTTTCCCCGTCCATGGCAAAATTGTCCTTTCCCCCCTCTTGTTTTCTGGAGTGGACCATGTCGCATTTCAGGCACGTATTTGCCGGAGCAATATATTGGTTTTTTTAACCGATTGGAAATGTCCCAGTTGAGATGCCATAGTGGATATGAGGTCTCATGTTTTTACATCTTCATCCCAAACATCTGAGACTGAAAAATAAATGTAGCAAGCAGTCCTTATTGTACAGCAGCCAGAGAAAGACATTGTTAGAAAGTTTACAGAAAAGTCTGTGGCATTCAGAAAACAAGCGCTTTCTTTTGAAACTACAAAACAAATCATGGATGTGTACATTGTTCCGTAGTGGGGAAACGATTTAGAGTGTGCAAGTTTGAATCGTATGAAAGCCCAACACCCCCGGTGAGTCTTTGACAGTTGCACGTCTTACTATATTACACTCAACAAAAATATAAACGCAACACTTTTGGTTTTGCTCCCATTTTGTATGAGATGAACTCAAAGATCTAAAACTTTTTCCACATACACAATATCACCATTTCCCTCAAATATTGTTCACAAACCAGTCTAAATCTGTGATAGTGAACACTTCTCCTTTGCTGAGATAATCCATCCCACCTCACAGGTGTGCCATACCAAGATGCTGATTAGACACCATGATTAGTGCACAGGTGTGCCTTAGACTGCCCACTGTAAAAGGCCACTCTGAAAGGTGCAGTTTTATCACACAGCACAATGCCACAGATGTCGCAAGATTTGAGGGAGCGTGCAATTGGCATGCTGACAGCAGGAATGTCAACCAGAGCTGTTGCTCGTGTATTGAATGTTCATTTCTCTACCATAAGCTGTCTCCAAAGGCGTTTCAGAGAATTTGGCAGTACATCCAATCAGCCTCACAACCGCAGACCACGTGTAACCACACCAGCCCAGGACCTCCACATCCAGCATGTTCACCTCCAAGATCGTCTGAGACCAGCCACTCGGACAGCTGCTGAAACAATCGGTTTGCATAACCAAAGAATTTCTGCACAAACTGTCAGAAACCGTCTCAGGGAAGCTCATCTGCATGCTCGTCGTCCTCATCGGGGTCTCGACCTGACTCCAGTTCGTCGTCGTAACCGACTTGAGTGGGCAAATGCTCACATTCGCTGGCGTTTGGCACGTTGGAGAGGTGTTCTCTTCATGGATGATGCGAAGGAGATGTGTTGCACTCCATGAGGCAAATGGTGGTCACACCAGATACTGACTGGTATCCCCCCCAATAAAACAAAACTGCACCTTTCAGAGTGGCCTTTTATTGTGGACAGTCTAAGGCACACCTGTGCACTAATCATGGTGTCTAATCAGCATCTTGATATGGCACACCTATGAGGTGGGATGGATTATCTCAGCAAAGGAGAAGTGCTCACTATCACAGATTTAGACTGGTTTGTGAACAATATTTGAGGGAAATGGTGATATTATGTATGTGGAAAAAGTTTTAGATCTTTGAGTTCATCTCATACAAAATGGGAGCAAAACCAAAAGTGTTGCGTTCATATTTTTGTTGAGTATATATTGTTGATGGCACCGGTAGCAGTATTCTCCATGAATTCCTTGTCAGTTGATGTGATTCAGGTTATTTCACATATATCAAAATCTGTCTTTGAGATTAATTTACTTCAAACTGTCTTTGTGCAAACTGGATTTGATTTTTGTTTTGACATGGCATTCAAAATCTACATTTTATAGCTTTGTTTGTTCTATAGCTGTGAAATATTCATGTGGAGGAAAAAAGATAAACATGTAACATGCTCAAAGTCAAATATTGTCGTGAAAAACGTTTATGCGTCGTTTTGCATAACATGTAAATTGTAAGTAGCTGAGAAATGCTGATGTCAGCACTGGGTGGAAAAATCCGTGTTATTCCCTTTCCTATTTACAACCCCAAGTCCAATGAAGTTGGGACATTGTGTGAAATGTAAATAAAAACAGAATATGATTTGAAAATTCTGTTCAACCTATATTCAATTGAATACACCACAAAGACAAGATATTTAATGTTCAAACTGATAAACTTTATTGTTTGTGTGCAAATATTTGCTGATTTTGAAATCGATGCCTGCAACACGCTTCAAAAAAGTTGGGACAAAAGACTGGGAAAGTTGATGAATGCTCAAAGAACACCTGTTTGGAGCATTCCACAGGTGAACAGGTTAATTGGAAACAGGTGAGTGTCATTATTGGGTATAAAAGGGACATCCCCAAAAGGCTCAGCCATTCACAAGCAAAGATGGGGCGAGGATCACCACTTTGTGAACAGCTGCATGAAAAAATAGTCCAACAGTTTAAGAACAATGTTTCTCAATGTTCTTAAAAATTGCAAGGAATTTAGGGATTCCATGATCTACAGTCCATAATACGACGTCTGTCCATAAAGTATCGTACCTTTTTATTTTTTTTTAAACTATATGGATTTGATTCATATGTTTTCACGTCAGACAAGCTTGAACCCTTGTGCGCATGCGTGAGTTTTTCCACGCCTGTCGGTGATGTCATTCGCCTGTGAGCACGCCTTGTGGAAGGAGTGGTCCCGCCCCGTCGTCGGATTTTCATTGTCTGGAAATGGCGGAATGATTTGGGGGTTTTTTTTCCATCAGAATTTTTTCAGAAGCTGTTAGAGACTGGCACCTGGAAACTATTTGAAAAATGTATCTGGCTTTTGGTGAAAATTTTACGGGCTTCACAGAGAATAAGGTCTGGTAGTACAGCTTTAAGGACCCCTTTAAGGACGCTCAGCGCGCCGCGCTCCGAGCTGCGACCACACGGCACAAGCCACCGGACCATTTCTAAACGGATGGCTCTGTGGATACGAGACCGTCGTGTGCTCTTTCTCTGGTTATGACAAGAGCTGGACATCAGCCATTTTCCGACAGATTTCACTTTTAACAAGAGATTTTGTCATGGAAAGCCGCGCGGAGGCTTCGCGCGTCACGACCGATTCGCTTTGGAAGCGAGACAAAGGAACACCTCTGTTTCTGCGTGTCAGAGGACAAGTTTGGACATGTCTATCTCCGCTTTCAGTGCTTACCAGTCCAGTAAGTATCAGTGAAATTGTGGAGAGCTGGAGGGATTTATTTCAACAAGACAATGCGAAGCCACATTCTGCATGAGTTACAACAGTGTGGCGTCATAGTAAAAGAGTGCGGGTACTAGACTGGCCTGCCTGCAGTCCAGACCTGTCACCCATTGAAAATGTGTGGTGCATTTTGAAGCACAAAATACGACAACAGAGACCCCAGACTGTTGAACAGCTGAAGTCGTACATCAAGCAAGAATGGAAAAGAATTCCATCTACAAAGCTTCAACAGTTAGTGTCCTCAGTTCCCAAATGCTTATTGAGTGTTGTTAGAAAGAAAGGTGATGTAACACAGTGGTAAATATACCACTGTCCCAACTTCTTTGAAACGTGTTGGGCATCCATTTCAAAATGAGCAAATATTTGCAAAAAAAACAAAAAAAACACCAAAGTTTATCAGTTTGAACATTAAATATCTTGTCTTTGTAGTGTATTCAATTGAATATACGTGGTCTATTAGATAATAAACCGACCCTTTTATTTTTTTTTTAACTATATGGATTTGAATGACGTGCGATTACACCAATCATGCTTGAACCCTCGTGCGCATGCGTGAGTTTTTTCACGCGTCGGTGACGTCATTTCCCTGTGGGCAGGCCTTGAGTGAGATGTGGTCCCGCCCTCTCGGCTGAATTCCTTTGTTTCACACGCTGCTCGAGACGGCGCGAGTTGCTTTATCAACATTTTTTCTGGACCTGTGAGGAATATCCGAGTGGACACTATTCGAGAAATTAAGCTGGTTTTCGGTGAAAAGTTTAACGGCTGATGAGAGATTATGGGGTGTTTCTGTCGGTGTAAGGACTTCCCACGCAGCGGGACGTCGTGCAGTGCTTCCAGGCGCCGTTGTCGGCCTGTTTCGACCTGAAAACATCCTAATTTAAGGCTTAATTCACCCAGGACGTCGTGAGAGAACAGAGAAGATTCAGAAGAGGCCGGCATGAGGACTTTATGCGGACATTCCACTGTTTAAGGACATTTTGTAATGAAAGACGTGCGCGCAAATTCGCCGAGTCGTTTCCGTGACGACTCGGCAAATCTGTGTGCGCCGCGACAGGAAAAACACCTCCGTGTTGAAAACCATTTGTAAAATTCAGGCGGCTTTTGATGGCTTTCAACAAGTGAGTAACTGAGAAATTGTTTAACAGCTTGGGCATGTTCCAACTTGCCCGTTAAGGTTTCCAACGGAGGTGTTTTTCCTGTCGCGACCCCCCGCAGTCGGGACATGCGACTCTGCCCGCACGTTCTTTCATTACAAAATGTCCGTTAACAGTGGAATGTCCGAATAAACTCCTCATGCCGACTTCTTCTGAAAGTTCTCTGTTCTCTGACGACTTCCTGGATCAACAGATCCTGAAATGTGGAAGTTTTCAACTTGAAACGGTGAGACGCTGCCGCCTCGAAGCGCAGATAGCCGTCAGGCGCCGTGGGCCGTCCTTAAAGCGACAGTTACAGACCAAAATCTCTCATCAGCCGTTAAAATTTTTACCGAAAACCAGCTGAATTTATTGAATGGTGTCCACTCAGTTGTGCCTTACAGTTTTGAAAAAATTTTTATCAAACAAAGCAGCAGTCTGAGCCATTCATAAACAATGAAAAAACGACGAGAGGGTGGGCGACTCCTCACTCAAAGACTGCCCACAGGCGAATGACGTAACCGACAGGCGTGAAAAAACTCTCGCATGCCCACGAGGGTTCAAGCATGTCTGATGTAATCCATATGGTTTTTGAAAAAATAAGGTCGGATACTTTTCTAATAGACCTCGTAGGTTGAAGAGGATTTGCAAATCATTGTATTCTGTTTTTATTTATATTTTACACAACGTTCCAACTTCATTGGAATTGAGGTTGTATTTAAACTAATGAGAATAAAATTTAAACCCAATTTGGTGTTGTAAAGAACTGAAAGTGATGTATTAATGAATGGTAGGTACAGCTTTACCTGTGTTAAATTTTATTTTTATTCATATTAAGACACCACCAGTTGTGTTATAAAAGCACAACTGACAAAAATTAAATGTTTGGATAAGTGTATAGACAGAACAGTAATAATACAATGGAAACGTGTAGTTTATGAAATAGTAATGATAACGTATTCTAATCCATGTGACAGACTATAGGCCCATCATCTCACCAATATGGGAAAATATGCTTTTTATGACTAAAATGAGCAAGAAACTGGGACTGAGAAATATCTCATTTAGCTTGTGAATTGCACCAAATTGCATGTAATATTTCAAAATTTTATGGGCGGAGGTTCCCCAGCCACAAAATTTACAGTTTTTTTTTTTTTGTTTTTTTTCTTCTCCATGAGCCATCCACATCACTGCATAACTGATTGATTCAGCTGTATGTTTCTATACACAGGTGACTTTGTGAAAGTGAACACTAGTGTTTCAAAACATTAGATCTGTGCACCATTGTTTGGTTTCAAGACTCTTTCGAACAAATTCACTAACATTAGTGAATTCCACGGTCAGGCTCTGCACAGTAGCAGCTACCTTTACTTTGATGTGTTTTTAATCATGAAGGGTATCAAAGGACATGCATCATTGTCATTTCACTTACTATTTGCAGCATTAAAAGCAAAAAAAAGTCAACACTGTCCACAAAGTGTCATTTTTCCAGTTAGAAAGTTTAAACACTCATTTTATGGAAAAATCCAGATACAGTGAAACCCCCCATTTACCCACCAGGTCCACTCAAACCTACCACCTGCATGTGGCCTGGGATACGCAGTACAACACTGAGCTAGTGCAAATCACAGTGGTCTGAATTACAGATAACTGCATTCGATTAGTGAGAGGTCGGCAGACGGATTGGGGTGGCGTCTGATGTTTTGCAGATGCTGAACTGGACTGTAGTGGTGAAGAAAGAGCCGAGTCAGAAGGTAAGACTTGTGATTTAGCAGTTGATTTAAGCTCCTTTCCTCAACTATGATCATGAACTATGGGTAATGTTTGAAAGAAAAAGGTCGGGGATACAAGTGGCGGAAATGAGATACTTCTGTCAGGTATCTGGGCTTACACTCTGGGACAAAGTGAGAAGCTTGAATATCCCGGAGGGACTCTGAGTAGAGCCACCTGAGATGGTTTAGGCACCTGGTGAGGATATCACCAGTGGTCTCCCTGGGGTGGTGTTCCAGGCACATTCAACTGGGAGGAGGCCCTGTGGAAGACCCAGGACACACTCAGCTGACTTGGGAACACCTCTGGATCCCGTAGGAAGAGTTAAAGAACTTGGCCAAGGATAGGGAAGTGTGGGATAAGCTACTTGGGCTACTGCCACCACAACCCAATAGTTTGTCCTCTAGCATTCTGTATTTAATGTTGAGAGTTTGCTGCCACCTTCCTGTTGAAATTTTCTTCCTGTGTTAGTATATTGTTTCACTGGAAATTGTCCTGCTTACTTTTCATTAAAACTGGGTCTTGCAGGCTGGTTTTTCTTAATCTGTGCCAAGCCAATCCACAATCCAAAGATTATTTTTTTTCCTTCCCCTTCCCAAACTCTGGGTATTTAACAGTCTAAGTGGGTGTTAATGACATTTCATGGCAGAGTTTGTAGCTAAACATACTACACAATCAGTGAGGTGATGCTGTGTAATCCTCAAAAAGAGCCAGAGTGAACAGTTGGCCATTCTCGTGCACCCGAAAGGAGGCAGCGTTGCCATTTTATTCCTGGGCAACAGACAGTAAGAACTCAGTTGTAAGTAAGCCTGCTGTGTCGGTGATGAAAACGCTAAAAAACCAAAAAACAAAATACAGCCAAAATGCCTGACAGCTATGCTATGCGGATATACATACCGGAGGAAGAAGGGAGGGAACATTTCCTTTCATAAATAGTGATTTTTAATCTGTAAATTAATAGGTGTAGGGAATTTAGAATACATTACTACACTTCATAAAAAGCTTTTGTATCCCTTCATCAATCCCACTTCACCTCTACGTCCAATGAAAAATGACCCGTGTCGTTTCTGTGAACTCTGGGTATGAAGCAGTCAAATTTAGAAGAATGAAAATGAATGGATTATGGGCACTCCTCTTCACTTTCTTCATATGGACACTGGAAAATATCCAGAGTTTGGCTTTCACTCATAGTCCACAATAGTAGATTGTCTGTGTCGGATGTGAACTCACCCACTGGAAATTTTCTGTTCGGTTGAAGCGTTTGGGTGTCATCTGGTTAGAGCATGCATGAAGCAGGCGATGATGTCGGCCCTCCTCGATAGACGTTCCAGAGTCTTGTCGTCGGCTTTAGACTTTTTTGGCTTAGAGACTTCAACACTTTATTCCTTTTGAGAATGAGTCCTGTCCACCAGGTCCACTCAAACCTACCACCTGCATGTGGCCTGGGAAACGGTGTACCAAGAAGGGTTAAGGCTTAAAGCTGTTAGCTGTTGGAATGACACCTGCACATTTGTTAATTCATGTCTTATACAAAGTCAATTGAGAAAAGTCATGATTTTTAAAAATTTCAAAGCATCTCTGCTTTGAAGTTTCTTCCAAGTCTTCTGATGTTTCAGTAGTGAGATCATCTTCCTCTTTCTTGTGTTGGAGGATGTGGGCCAAATCCCCAGTTTCTCTATGAAATGTGCCACATGTTAAAGTTCTCACAGGAGAGAGCACTTGCAGACAGTGTGGCGTAGGGCTTCCTCTTTTTGTTAAAGCAGAACACATTGGCTCCAGAAATGAAATTATTTACCCTACGTTGGGTTTTTAGGCAAAAACTAAGATCTTTGTCTGACTAGCCAGGCTAGTTGTTATTCATTGAGATGGTCTCTCCCTTGAAATTTCAATTTATTTAATTTATATAGCGCCAAATCACAACAAAGTTGCCTCAAGGCGCTTCATACAAGTAAGGTCTAACCTTACCAAACCCCAGAGTAAGCACACATGCGACAATGGTAAGAAAAAAACTCTCTCTGATGATTTGAGGAAGAAACCTCAAGCAGACCAGACTCAAAGGAGTGACCCTTTGACCATATTTGGCCAAATTCACAATTTACAAAACAATTCACAAAATGAATATACAGGAAATGTTGCCGGTGCACAGGTTAGGAGGGTTGCAGAAACAGACCCATCTCTGGATGGAGCCGCACCTCAAACAAGAGAGGAAAAAAAGAGACTCAGGCATCAGAAAGATGACAACTAAAGTATAATTTGTCAGCATTAAGCAACAAGAAAAACAGAAGAAATACTAAGGTGATCGTTGGCCACTAAGCCCTAAGCTTCACAAAAAGAAATCAGGATTAAGTTATACCTTAGGTGTTTAATTTCAACCTAAATTTAATCTCAGATTAACGCCTTCACAACTCTCTTGCCTGGCTGAGCTCAGTCCTGAGATTCCCTTGGACCAGCAGCTCAGAACCGCCGGTGTACGCCTCAAGCGGTAGGTCAGCTCAGCACAAGTCAATAAAGGCCAGTTAAACTCGTGTCTGTTTTGAACATGCTCAAAATTTTATGGGATGGCTTGGCACAACTTGAGGTATTGCCCAGAAAACTTGTCAGGCGTACCATCCAGGACCCAGTTTAGAAATTAAAATGAACTAATTGTGCTGAGAAACCTGGTTGTAGGTTAGGACTTGTGTGAATCCCTTTTGTGAAACGAGTCTTGTTTGTTTTAATACAGGCCACACAAAGTTGTGGTTTGTTAATTATTTGTAAAGTGTCTCTGTGTTATTTATTTTGAAGGCATAAAATCAGAATTTTTTTTCTCCCCTGTCCTGGTCTTGTGATATAATTTCGGCAATTAGTCTCGTGTATTTTTGTGGTTGAATCAGTGCAAAATTCCGGGGATTCAATTTTGACCTTAAACGCTGCAGCTCAAACAATGGCGTAAATCTGTCAGTGTCACCAGACGACAGCAGGTGATCTGGAGCCAACACGGGGAGAGACAAACTAAGCTGTGTCATTTGGAGATGTTACAGAAGAGATTAGCTGGCTAATTAAGGTGGTCGGGTGTTTAATAGACTACATTTATCTGGCATTGTTCTGTCTGTTAGAGATGCTCAACGTGCTTTATAAAGATGCTTCACAGTCACACATTCACACACTTGCACACCAGTGTCCATGCTCAAGAGTATCTGTGCATTTTTGCTTTTCTGATTAGGGACCGGAGCCTGTGACTCTGGTTCCCTTACCTTTAGACCACCACTTCCCCTTTGTTGGTGTTGTGTTGTGGTTCCCACCCTGCTTCCGGTGACATCACTCTTCTAGTTTGTACTTTTAGCAGTGTTTCCCAGACGGTGTTTTTGGACTGAAAGTCGTCTCTCCACAACATGAAGTTTTAGATTTAACCCTGAACACAAACCTTCTGACTGCTGCTGTCATCTTCAGCTGCACGACAGACATCAGCTGTTTTTTTCTTTTTTTACCTGCAGAAGTACGATTTTCCAGCACATAATTGATTTCTGAGTTGGGGGGAGCACAATTTCCTTTGCAAGGTAATGAAACCTTACGAGGCGGAATGAGGCTGAAGCCCATCTGTGTCTGTGTGTAGAAGAAGTGCATTTTGGATCTGAGGGTGGAAGTGTATCTTTCAGACACCATGGCAACAAGTCTCTTGTAGCAGTCACAGATAGAGTTCTGGGGTCCCTTAAGTTCATCAGTATTGAGGAAGAGCGCAGGTGAGTGGGCTCAAGGCTGTGGCCACGAGCCGAATGGCTGCGACACATAGATGGTTAATTTTGGGAGGTGGGGATGGGCTGGTAGCCTGCCATGTGGGTGACATTTAGGACCATGTCTGTTCAGAGTGTGGTGAAAGCAATGACGCTCTGCATCAGTAATGATGCTCCACACAAACGGCATCTAGAACCGACTTTAATTTTATCAAATCTAATTCAGGACTGTTTTTAACATCCGGATGGAAATCTTTTAGGCACCTCACTATTTGAATTGACTGTGATTTGATTGTAAAATGATTTTCTTGATGAATCTTTTTATTATACAAGAGTCATTTTTTTTCTCACTGTGTAAGTACTTCGTAATATTCAAAGTGAAGTATTTGTCATGATCCACAATGAATTTATTTCCAGTACATTTTATAGCAGCACCACCATATTGCACCTGGGTGGCTCTCACTCACTGATTCTAAATTCTGAAACCCAGGGGGACAACTACAGTACGTCTGGAAAGTATTCATAGCACTTCGCTTTTCCACATTTTGTTATGTTACAGTCTTATTCCAAAATGGATGAAATTCACTTTTTCCCTCAAAGATTCTACATACAATACCCCATAATGACAATGTGAATTTATTTATTTATTTTTTTTAGATTTTTGCAAACTAAGAAATGACATGTACATAAGCATTCACAGTGTTTGCCATGAAGGTTAAATTTGACCTCCCGTGCATCAGGTTTCCACTATCATCTTTGAGATGTTTCTCAGTTGATTGGGCATGATTTGGAAAGACACACACCTGTCTACATATAAGGTCCCACAGTGGACAGTGCTTGTCAAAGGACAAACCAAGCATGAAGTCAAAGGAATTTTCTGCAGACTTAGGAGACAAGATTGTCTCGGCACAAATCTGGGGAAGGGTACAGAAACATTTCTGTTGCTTTGAAGGTCCGAATGAGTGCAGTGACCTCCACCGTCCGTGAACAGAAGAAGTTTGGATACACCATGACTTTTCCTAGAGCTGTTGCCAGTCTAAATTGAGCGATCACGGGAGAAGGACCTTAGCCAGGGAGGTGACCAAGAACCTGATGGTCACTCTGTCAGAGCTCCAGCATTCCTCTGTGGAGAGAGGAGAAAATTCCAGAAGGACAACCATCTCTGTAGCAATCCAGCAATCAAGCATGTATGGTAGAGTGGCCAGACGGAAGCCACTCCTTAGTAAAAGGCACATGGCAGCCCACCTGGAATTTGCCAAAAGGCACTTGAAGGACTCTCAGACCATGAGACTGTCTCATCTTTGTCTGATGAGACAAAGTCTCATCTTTGTTGTGAATAGCAGGTGTCATGTTTGGAGGAAATCAGGCACCACCCAGACAGTGAAGCATGGTTTTGGCAGCATCATGCTGTGGGGATGTTTTTCAGCAACAGGAACTGGGAGACTAGTCAGGATTGAGGGAAAGATGAATGCAGCAATGTACAGAGACATCCTGAATGAAAACCTGCTCCACAATGCTATTGACTTCAGACTGGGGCGACGGTTCATCTTTCAGCAGGACAATGACCCTAAGAACACAGCCAAGATATCAAAGGAGTTGCTTCAGGACAACTCTGTGAATGTCCTTGAGTGGCCCAGCCAGAGCCCAGACCTGAATCTGATTGAACATCTCTGGAGAGATCTGAAAATGGCTGTGCACCGACGCTCCCCATCCAACCTGATGGAGCTTGAGAGGTGCTGCAAAGAGGAATGGACAGAACTGCCCAAAGATCGGTGCACCAAGGTTGTGGCATCATATTCTCGAAGACTTGAGGCTGTAATTGCTGCCAAAGGTGCATCAACAATGTTTTGAGCAAAGGGTGTGATTACTTATGTACATGTGATTTCTTAGTTTTTTATTGTTAATAAATTTGCAAAAATTTCAACAAAACTTTTTTCATGTTGCCATTGTGGGGTGTTGTAAGTTGAATTTTGAAGGAAAAAATGAATTTACTACATTTTGGAATTAGGGTTAAAACAATTCCTTGAATAGTTTGATTACTCAAATGCTTTGAGGCAAAATCCTCTGCCTCGAGGCTTCGTTTAATTCACTACTATGTGCGCGATACATGCACAGTGTGCCGTAAAGCGTATGCAAAGCGCAGAAAGCAAAACGGAGACAAAAATGGTGAGTGGCAGCGAGCACAAAATAACCCATGGAGAAAACGTCAAACTGTCGAAAGTCTGGGACCACTATCAATTAAACTGAAAGAAAAACAGTACAGCGTAGGGCTGCAGCTATCAATTATTTTAGTAATCGAGTTTTCTATCGATTATTCCGGCGATTAATGGAGTAATCTGATAAAAATTAATTAATTACATTAATTTACTTAAACTTAATTTAACAGTAATACCTGACAGAGAAAATAATAAGTCAGTTTAATGAACAACCAGTTCAACTCCTCTTAAAATAAACATTTTTATTGGCAGACTTTGGTGGCCTAAAACAAACCTGTTTTCGTCATGGCAAGTGGTCAGAGCTATCGACCACCAGCTACCTCCGGCGCAATGTGTACACCCTGCTCAGAGTGCCGCTCTCATTGGACCGACATCTCTGCTATTTTAGCATTGTGGGATAGTTCGCGCCCACAGATTCAGCTTGCTGGACTACTTTCGGGAAACTGCTCAGCTGCTCTTTTTGGAGTGACAACACACAGAATGTGTCTCTTTGTCCCAGATAGATCTCTTTCAGTGCAGCTTCTTGTTCCGACTTTAACACAAAGTTAACACCCAAGTCTTTCAACGCCAACTGTAAATGGTAATCAAAACATTCCAATCGTATCTTTCTGAACTCATCCGCATCAAACGCCATCGTGTCAATGTTTACAATGCTCATAAACTTTTACGTTTCTTAAATATTTATTATGGCCACTCTTAAAACTTCAGTTCTCAATAATTTTATTACTGGTAAATTTTAGAATTGATTTAGATGAGATACGAGGTCTGTTAGAAAAGTATCCGACCTTTTTATTTTTTCAAAAAACCTGATGGATTTGAATCACTTGTGCTTGCATGAGCCAACCTTGAACCTTCGTGCGCATGCGTGATTTTTTTTTTACGCCTGTCGGTTACATCATTTGCTTGTAAGCAGCCTTTGTGTGTGGATGGGTGGAGTCTCGTCATTTTTTCTTTGCAAGGAAATGGCGGAACAACTGGAGCAGCGCGACTGCATCAGATTTTGCCAGAAACTGGGCGACAGCCAGGTGGAAACCATTTGGATTATTCAGACGGCTTTCGGTGACGATGCTATGGGCATCACACAGATTAAGGAGCGGTACAACCGGTTAAAAGACGGCCACACAATGGTGGAGAGTGCGCCACGCTCCGGTCGGCATCAACATGCTGAAATGACCAGATCATTTCCAAAGTGAACGCTGTTATGATGTGGGACCGTCGTGTGACTATCCGAGAAATTACGGAAGAGGTGGACATCAGCACTTTTTCGGCACATTCCACTGTGACAGAAGATTTTGCCATAAAAAGAGTTGCAGTGAAATTCATCGGCACGAAGCTGATGGCTCAGCAAAAGCACCACCGTGTTGAAGCCTCACAGGACATGTTGTGACATGCCCACCTCGTCCACAGTTTCTCGGATAGTCACACGACTGAAAAGCCACCGAAAGCCGTCTGAATAATCCGAATGGTTTCCACCTGGCTGTCGCCCAGTTTCTGGCAAAATTTGATGCAGTCGCGCTGCTCCAGTCGTTCCGCCATTTCCTTGCAAAGAAAAAACGATGAGAGACTCCACCCATCCTCACACAAAGGCTGCTTACAAGCAAATGACGCAACCGACAGGCGTGAAAAAAATCATGCATGCGCACGAAGGTCCAAGGTTGGCTCATGCAAGCACACGTGATTCAAATCCATCAGGTTTTTGAAAAAAATAAAAAGGTCGGATATTTTTCTAACAGACCTCGTATACTCGTTATCTCACAGGAATATATCACAATTATCTGGGAACTACTTTTTGCGCAGGAATTCATCAAGCACATCGGCCGCGGGCGCGTACTAACACAGAATCCCCAAATGTGGAAAGTTGTTCAGCCGTAACGAGACCGTCCACTTTTAGCTTGTCATAAGCTAAGCTAGTGGTGCTCGTGAGAGTGTGCAGTGTGTACTGAATAAAAAAAATTTATCGATTCTTAACGATACCCATCCGTACTAGCAATCACTGATTTAAATTTTACTTTAGTGAACATGACATTAACATTACCTGTTGGGTCCGCGTGACAGGCTCATTGCATACAGTGGGTGTTTTTAGCTTGGGTGCTGTAGCATGGAAGTTTTCAATTTCAATTTATTTTCCTTAATATAGCGCTAAATCACAACAGAGTTGCCTCAAGGCGCTTCACACAGGTAAGGTCTAACCTTACTAACCCCCAGAGCAACAGTGGTAAGGAAAAACTCCCTCTGAGGAAGAAACCTCAAGCAGACCAGACTCAAAGGGGTGACCCTCTGCTTGGGCCACGCTACAAACATAAATTACAGAAATAATTCACAGAACAATTCACGAACAAATATACAAGAATTACTGTTGGTGCACAGGACAGGAGGGTCGCCAACACAAACACACCTCCCATCTCTGGATGGAGCTGCACCTTAAACAGAGAATAAACAGAATCAGGCATCAGAAAGACAAAATACTGTATAATTTGCCAGCATTAATCAACAAGAAAAACAGAAAAAATACTAAGGTGATCGCTGGCCGCTAGCCCTAAACTTCACTAAAAGACCCAGAATTTAGGTGAAGTTGAGGCCACGGCCCGCTCCAATTACTAATAACTAATTAAAAGAGTAAAAAGTGTAAAACAAAACTGTACCAATATGCTAGCCATATGAAAGGGAAAATAAGTGCGTCTTAAGTCTGGACTTGAAAGTCTCCACAGAATCTGGTTGTTTTATTGATACACAGAGACCATTCCACAGAACAGGGGCACGATAAGAGAAAGCTCTGTGACCCGCAGACTTCTTATTCACCCTAGGGACACAAAGTTGTCCTGCACCCTGAGAACATAAAGCCTGGCCCGGTACGTAAGGTTTAATTAGGTCAGCTAGGTAGGGAGGTGCCAGTCCATGAATACTTTTATAGGTTAGTAGCAGAACCTTAAAATCTGATCTCACTGGGACATGAAGCCAGTGAAGAGACGCCAAAATGGGTGTAATGTGGTCTAACTTTCTGCTTCGTGTCAAAAGTCTGGCTGCAGCATTTTGAACCAATTGGAGAGCTCCAATGCTAGGCTGTGGTAAACCAGAAAATAGAACATTGCAGTAGTCCAATCTAGAAGAGATGAACGTATGGGTCTCAGCATCAGCCATAGAAAGGATGAGACAAATCTTCGCTATATTTCACAGTTGGAAGAAAGCAGTCCTAGTAATATTTCTAATATGGAGGCCAAAGGACAACGAAGGATCAAAAATTACCCCAAGGTTCCTCACTTTGTCAGTGTGCTGTATGACACATGAGCCTAGGCTGAGTGTTAACTGGTCAAATTGATGCCGATGTCTCACTGGACCAAGAACCATCATTTCACTCTTTTCAGAGTTTAAAAGTAGGAAGTTTCTAGACATCCAATTTCTCACTGCTGCAAGGCAATCTTCTAAGGATTTTATGTGAACCAGATTACCAGCAGTTATCGGCATATATAACTGAGTATCATCTGCATAGCAGTGAAAGGTAATTCCAAAATGCTGCAATTTGTGCCCAAGGGGTGCTATATAAATGAAGAAAAGCAGGGGGCCTAAGGGTTAGAGATAGTGTTACTGTACAAAACACAGTGAGAACAACTGGTCAAGTATGACGTCAGCCATGCAAGGGCACTCCCAGCAATCCCAAAATGATTTTCCAGCCTATCAAGTAGAATATGATGATCCACTGTATCAAAAGCAGCACTGAGATCTAACAGCAGCAGAACCGTAGTGGTGTCCGAGTCCATTGTAAGCAGAAGATCATTCACCACTTTAGTGAGAGCCGTCTCTGTGGAATGATATTTTCTAAAAGCAGACTGCAGTGGCTCAAAGAGATTACTCTCAGTAAGATAGTCTACGAGCTGTCGTGACCCCACTTTTTCCAGAATTTTAGAGCAGAATGATAGATGGAAGACGTGCTGTTCTGGAAAGCTTATTCCGTTTTGCAGTACACGCATTGTATTTTTCTTTCGGTTTAATTGATAATGGTCCCACATTTTCGACAGCTTCTGGTGTTTTCTCCGTGGGTTATTTTGTGCTCCGTGCCGCTCACAGTTTTCATCTCCGTCCGTCTTCATGTTGCATTTCGCGCTTTGCATGTGCTTTATGGAATCAAAAGCGAAAATGAGCGCGCTGTGCATGTATGGTGCACATAGTAGTGAATTAAACAAAGCCTCAAGGCAGAGAATGTTGCCTCGAAGCATTTTAGTAATCAAATTATTCCATGAATCCTTTCAGCCCTAGTACAATGTGTGTACTGCGAAATGGAATTAGCTTTCCATAACAGCACTTCTTCCATCCTACAGCACCTGAGCTGAAAACCCACTGTATGCATCGAGCCTGCTAAGCAGACCCAACAGGTAATGTTCATGTCACGTTCACAAAAGTATTTAATTTAGATCACTGATTGCAAGTGGGATGGGTATCGTTAAGAATCTATAAATTATTCGTTATGCTGGAGTTAGCTGGTTGTCGGGGATAGCTCTTACGGCTTGCTATGACGAATCTTTGTTTAACCAGGTTAGTCCCATTGAGATCAAGGTCTCTTTTACAAGGGACACCTGGTCAACGAAAATATACAATTATAGACTTTTGATGAGGTGTACCCATGATTATGCATAATCATGGGTACACCGAAATCAAAAGTCTATAACTGCTTTATTATATGGTAAACAAGAAAATTTGGAGTTTTTGTCAAACATACTAAAACTGAAAAATCAATCTTAAGTTTCAGCTCTTTATTATTACTGTCATACTGCACCAACTGACATCCCATCGATCGATTGGAGATGCCTGTTAAGTCCGTGACGAAGAGTCATCAGGCTTGTTTTCTTATAAAGTTTGCCATTCGCCTGTCGAGCTTCCGCGTAAAATTGACCGAGTACTCTGTCAAGCATCCGTCTGTCATAAGTTTCAAGTTGGGCGCATGTCCCTTTTCAGTGACGTACTTACGAAACAGGTTGGCTGTTAAGTGTGTATTTCTGCGAGTGTTCTTCGCATCTTTTTTGTGTAAAATTCGTTTTAAGTCAGCATCGCTGACAGATGCAAACCTGTCTTCTGCCATCTTGTCAACAAACTGACAGCCAAAGTAGGCGTTGTATCTCGTTATCTGATTGGTCGTTATCAATAGAAGGCGTTGCTCGATTAGCTAGCGCTATGCTGCACGCGAGGTGTACTTGTTTCACACACGCGGTCTGCTCGGCTCCACCAGCGGTCAACTCGGCATGTGGTACAGCTCAGAAAGTGGCAAATGGGCCAATCAGCCAATTCACCTAACCTGTTAATCCTATGTCTAAAATAATTCCAACAGAAACTTCTTTGAGGCCTAATATGGCAATATGTTTTAAGTTTGTTTTTTTTTGTCATCTTTTTTGTCATCTTTAAAATGAATCCAGAATATGCCAATTAGGGCTCTATTTAATGTTGTAGTGCATATGCTAGGCCTATGTGTGGCGCTACAACGTCCCCAGAAAAAAACAGAAGACTAGAGCATGCGCTCAGGCTGTGTAACATCTAATCAATTTAGCACCGAAAGCTACAGGTTTGCAACGCGACAGAGTAAAATAAAGCCTTTTAAGAGAAAGATGGTCTGAAATAGACTGACTGTGCATTTAAAGGGAAGCAGAGTGTTTGCCTATTTTTAAAAAACACAGTCCGCTCTACGTGGTGAGTGAGTATTGACCCGACGGCCGGCTACTGTCTCTCTCTGCCCGGTGTGAGGTGCGCAGCACTCCCCTCACACCGGGGGAGTCACAGCTCCGTCCCCAGCCACACTGACAAATACTCTCTGAAAGAAAATCCTCTGAGCAGAAGTCTACTCTTTCTTCTGTGTTTTGCTCAGACTTGCACTGAGTGTTTCGCTTTGTAATTTTCCCTTTTTTGGCAACACACAATACTTCACAAACATGGTAACTTAATTAAAAAACAAACCAAAAACAGTGACTGTGAGGCTTGCATGTTCAACCTCCAGCTGAAATTCATCTGCTGAATCGCAGAGAAAGGGAGATACAAAATAAATCATGTTTTAAAGGTTGGTGGACCCAGTCCAACCTTTAAAAAAAACAAAACTAATAATAATAATAATAATAATAGAAAAGGTTCAATTTTACAAGTTGGAGAAAAAACAAAATAGAAAGCCACATCCCATCGCCATTTTGCAAAAATGTCAAGACTTTGGAGCAGCGCCATTGTGTCATTGCTTAGGGAGAGCCCTGGACTATTGATGTTGTTTAAAAATGCAAAAATCGATTAATCGATAGAATGCTCGATTACTAAAATAGCTGTAGCCCTAAGGACGATTCTCGTTTCTTTCTCGCAACAAGACAGGAGTCCCAGTTAGTGACTTTAATCTGCACAAAAGTGACTCACGATTGACATATTCAGGGATGAAAGTGGTGAAAAACAAAAAAAGCTGAAACCCAAAATTACCCCCAACACCACCCACATGAAAATGTTTGAATTCTAGAAGCTCTGAAATGCAATCTGGGACTATTCCAGACGATAAACTGCAGTCAGTACAGCTTCAATTTTGGTGAGGGGAAAAAAGAAACAACTTTCCTCATTCAAATTCATTCCAGTAGTATTCTGCTCTTACTAGGATGCAACAGTTTTCTAGCTTCAGATAGTTCTGGAGGAAATCACTGAAAATATGGTTTGACTGAAACAAATTGTCATTAAACTTAAATAAAACAGGGATGAAGTGGAGGTGTAAGAGTCACTGGGTGTTCACAGCAAACAGTTATTTCTGTATTTATTTATGTTCATTGTTAGTTGGTTTTATCTTTTCTGATGTTTTGTTTTATCAGGTTCTTTTTGTCTCTTTCTTGAAAATTGTATTGTAGCATTATTAGTTATTGAGTTGTTATTATTACTATTATTATTGTTGTTGTTGCTATTATTATTAAGTACAAAATAAATTAAAAAAAATTCCAATTTGTAATGCATTTGACTCTTTTATGACAACAAATGCTGAGCCATTAATTATTATACAGAAAACAAATGCACAGAAACGTGCTGAGATGCAAACAGCTTAATGCTAACTTTAACATTAAAAACGCCATAGACATGCTAACGCGTTAGCATCGGTCCCATTTTTAAGTAATACAATACATCTATCAACTGTTTCAGAAGATCATAACAGGTCGGTTTAACATAAAAAAAGGTAAATATTACTCACAGACATATCCTATTTAGGGTTTTAGCAGGGAAAAATTAAGATAAAGTGAAATAAAACAAAGAACCAATGAAGCAGCACATCGAAGCACTGCTTCATTGATTCAGGGTTCAAAGCAAAGCCATGCTGCAGAAATGGTTGATTACAGACCCGCTGCAGGGTCTATAATCATTGTAGAGAAATAATAATTTTCCTGACGAACACCCCTGTAAACAACGGCTACTCCGAAGGACCGATAAGGGAATCGTTAAGCAAACAGGCTATTGATGTCAGTGGATCGAATCATTTCTTAACAATACCCAAAAAGAACTGCTTCCCTATACCCATCCCTAAACAACACTCAATAAGCGTTTTGGAACTGACGACACCATTTGTTGAAGCTGTTGTAGGTGGAATTCTTTCCCATTCTTGCTGGATGTACCTTTCAGCATTGGTGCCATCACAGATGTGTAAGTTGCCCATGCAATGGGCACTAACACACCCCCATACTATTGCAGATGCTGGCTTTTGAACTTTGCGCTGGTAGCAGTCTGGATGGTCTTTTTCCTCTTTTGTCCGGAGGACACGACATCCATGAGTTCCAAAAACAATTTGAAATGTGGACTCAGACCACAGCACACTTTTCCACTTTGCATCTGTCCATTCCAAATGAGCTCGGGCCCAGAGAAGGCGGCGGTGTTTCTGGATGTTGTTGATGTATGGCTTTCGCTTTGCATGGTAGAGATTTAACTTGCACTTGTAGATGTAGTGACGAACTGTGTTAACTGACAATGGTTTTCTGAAGTGTTCCTGAGCCCACGCTGTAAGATCCTTTACACAATGATGTCGGTTTTTAATGCAGTGCCATCTAAGGGATCGAAGGTCGTGGGCATTCAATGTTGGTTTTCGGCTTTGCCGCTTACGTGTAGAAAGTTCTCCAGATTATCTGAATCTTCTGATTATATTATGGACTGTAGATGAAGGAATCCCTAAATTCCTTGCAATTGAATGTTGAGAAACATTGTTCATAAAGTGTAGGACTATGGGTGCTCCTCGCCCCATCTTTGCTTGTGAACGGCTGAGCCTTTTGGGGATGCTCCTTTTATACCCAGTCATGACACTCACAATTAGTGTCCTCTGTTCCCAAACACTTATTGAGTGTTGTTGGAAGGAAAGGTGATGTAACACAGTGGTAAAACTGTCACCACTGTCACAATTAGTGTCCTCTGTTCCCAAACACTTATTGAGTGTTGTTGGAAGGAAAGGTGATGTAACACAGTGGTAAAACTGTCACCACTGTCCCAGCTTTTTTGAAATGTGTTGCAGGCATCCATTTCCAAATGAGCAAATATTTGCACAAAAACAATTAAGTTTATTAGTTTAAATATCTTGTCTTTGTGGTGTATTCAATTGAATATAGGTTGAAGAGGATTTGCAAATCATTGTATTCTGTTTTTATTTACATTTCACACAACGTCCCAACTTCATTGGAATTGGATTTATAATTGGAAGAAAGCACCTTCACATCAGGGTGAATGTGAGGCATTATTTGTAACGCGCTTTGAACGTCTGATGCAAATAGAAAAGTGCTATATAAATGCAGTCCATTTACCATTTATTTGCCATTTGCAAGGAAGCGACACAAACAGAAGAGATTGCTGCTAGAGTTGTGCTACCATGCACCGTTGTTTTTGATCATTTTTTGACTTTTTTCCCCACTTATTCCAACTGTACAGGTAAGGTGCCTCAAGTCAACGTTGTTTCTCTGGAATTAGGCAATTGTTGTTCGTGTTGTGCTGTGAGTGATGCAGAGCGCATTTTGAAATCCTATTTGAGTGACCGAGATGTTCAGGTTGAAATGGATTGGCAAAAATACCATTTGAATCGCATTTCAAACCACCTCCATATGTGGTTTGAGTCCGCTTGGGGAAAAATTGGATCTCATCTTGTTTTTCGGTGTCCAGACTGCAACAAAAAAGTCAAGCTAAATACAAAAAAGTCAAGCTAAAAAAAAACATTTTGAGTGGTGATGTGAACAAAGCTAAAGGGTGCAGAAGAAGGTGACATAATTCAACTCCTCTTGTTCAGAGCCTTTCCTATACTGGAAAAAAAATACAGCCATTTTGATCAGGTAGACCACAAGGCCTTGGTCCCTTGTTGAATTGAAATTCCAGGGGGCAACTTGACCTTTGTACACGTGTCAAAATAGCCAGTCAGAGTGCATTGATCAGTCAATATAAAGGCATGATGATTGTTACCCGAGGCCAAAATATGGCCATCGAGTATTGCAAAGGTTTTTGCATCTGTCCGTCTGTCTGTCCTATTAGTCCAGTCCTATTACTGCCAGTGTCTTCAAATTCACAGGGAACATTCTTGGGACAGAGACCTTGGAGAAGTTCAAAGATGGCTAACCTTGACCTGTTTTAAGAGGACAAAAGGTGACATTCTGTTTTCCTATTTTTATGCTCTAATGTTTTTGAGCTGCTGCAGTCTGCTTTTAGAAAATATCATTCCACAGAGACAGCTCTCAGTAAAGTGGTGAATGATCTTCTGCTTGCAGTGGATTTGGACACCACTATGGTTCTGGTGGTGTTAGATGTTAGTGCTGCATTTGATACCGTGGATCATCATATTCTACTTGATAGGATGGAGAATCATTTTGGGATTACTGGGAGTGCCCTTGCGTTGTTGGCGTCATACCTGACCAGTCGTTCTCACTGTGTTGTGTACAATAACACTACCTCTAACCTTAGTGATACGAAATTTGGGGTTCCACAGGGGTCTGTCTTAGGCCCCCTGCTTTTCTCCCTTTATATAGCACCCCTTGGGCACATATTGCAGCGTTTTGGGATTACCTTTCACTGCTATGCTGATGATACTCAGTTATACATGCCAGTAACTGCTGGTAATCTCATTCACATAAAAAACTTACAAGATTGCCTTGCATCAGTGAGAAGCTGGATGTCTCGAAACTTACTACTTTTAAACTCTGATAAGACTGAAATGATAGTTCTTGGTCTATTGAGACACTGGCATCAATTTGACCACCTAACACTTAGCCTAGGCTCGTGTCTTATACCTCACACTGACAAAGTGAGGAACCTTGGGGTAATTTTTGATCCTACGTTGTCCTCTGACCTCCACATTAGAAATATTACGAGGACTGCTTCCTTCCACCTGCGAAATATAGCGAAGATTCTTCCATTCCTGTCTATGGCTGATGCTGAGACCCTGATTCATGCGTCTGTCTCTTCGAGATTGGACTACTGCAATGTTCTATTTTCTGATTTACAGCAGTCCAGCATTAGGGGTCTCCAATTGGTTCAAAATGCTGCTGCCAGACTTTTGACATGAAGCAGAAAGTTTGACTACATTATACCCATTTTGGCGTCTCTTCACTGGCTTCCTGTCCCAGTGAGATCAGATTTTAAGGTTCTGCAACTAACCTATAAAATTGTTCACAGACTGGGACCTCCCCACTTAGCTGACCTAATTGAACCCTACATACCGGCCCGGGCTCTGCGTTCTCAGGGTGCTGGACTAATTTGAGTCCCTATGGTGAATTAAAAAATCTGTGGGTCACAGAGCTTTCTCTTATCGTGCCCCTGTTCTGTGGAATCATCTCCCTGCATCAATAAAAGTCAGATTCTGTAGAGACTTTCACATCCAGACTTAAGACGCACTTATTTTCCCTTTTGTATGGTTAGCATACTGGCGTAGTATCTTACTATGCTTTTTACTCTTTTAATCTAAATTCTGGGTCTTTTAGTGAAGCTTAGGGCTAGTGGCCGGCTATCACCTTAGTATTTCTTTTGTTTTTCTTATTGCTTAATGCTGACAAATTATACTGTATTTGTTGTTTCTGATGCCTGGTTGTTTTTTTTTTCTCTCTCTCTGTTTGAGGTGTTGCTCCATATATTTCCTGTATATTTGTTTTGTGACTTGTTTTGTAATTTGTGTCTGTAGCATGGCCCAAGCAGAGGGTCACCCCTTTGAGTCTGGTTTTCTTGAGGTTTCTTCCTCAAATCATCAGAGGGAGTTTTTCCTTACCACTGTCACCTGTGTTCTTGCTCTGGTGGTTGGTAAGGTTAGACCTTACTTGTGTGAAGCTCCTTGCCTTTGTTGTGATTTGGCGCTATATAAATGAAAAGAAATTGAAATTGATTTGGATTATGCTCATACGGCTGAGGGTATTTTAGCATTTAGCATAGCATTTATAGCATTGTGCTATATTCTATCTATATTTTCTTGCAGTCGTTTATAAAACAGGTATGGAGTTGCTGGCTGGAGTAATTCTGTTCTGTCTGGATTCCATTCTTACTGGAACACTTCATGTAAACAAGGCTGGTGTCAGAACTTGTAGACGCTTTGTTTCCTGGCTTCAGGCTGAACCACAGTTGTGATGTATCCACTGATAATGGCGTTTAGTGAAACAAAACGTTTATTGATATTAACATACTCCGATCATTACATGAAAGGCAAAACCCACTGAATCATGAAAAGGGTATCATCATCACATCCGACATGAAAGCAGTGTTTTACTTCCTAACTGATCCTAAATGAAGGTGGTGATCGGTGTCTTGATATTAATATTAATATTTCTCCCAACCTGATGTACATCACACTGTAGAAAATGTAAGCAGAATGATTCTTCTTCTTTGTCTTTCGGCTGTTGATTATAAAGTGGAAATGTAAAATGATTATCAACATGGATCACATCAGAAATGTTTCACACATTAAAGAAAAGCCTCAGTGCCTTCTAGTTTGTTCATGATAGTCTTTCCTTTCATGAATGCTTAATATGAAGCTTTTTTGTTAGTTTTGTCTATTACATGTGAACACTTTGCAGTGGACTTGGAGCAACAGTTCATCTATTACTGGACAGTTCCATGTGACCGTCACGTCCGTTACCACTTTCAATGGCCTTGCGGTGATCAAGCTGTCTCATGTAGTTGCCCAAATAAACATGAAATTGACAACTATTATGTTTCACCGGTGCTAATTTCCTGTGGATCTGCAGTTTCCGTCATGGCAGCAAATGTTTTTGAGATCAGTGTAAATCCGGTGTACAATTTTGGGGGTAGGTGTTGATCTCTGGGCCAATCCAGCTCGCCACGGCTTGTAGACGAACCATGTGCTTTGTGTATTTTAGTAAACAGCCCCTCGAATGTCACAGGATAGATAGATATAGATAGATAGATAGATATATACTTTTAATGTCCCCATGGGGAAATTTGTCTTGGACTTCTCAAAAATCATGACCCATACAAAGATACAGAACAAGACATAAACAGTTCATAACAATAAAGAAATAAATACATAAATAAAGAATAAAAAAAAATAAAAAAAACATACAAGTACTAAATCCTCCTAATGTGCCTGATTGTTAGCGGTGTTTATTATGATATTTGTTAAGGGCTATGATTGATATAGGAACAAAAGAGTTCCTATATCTATTCAGGCTGCAATGGGGGACTCTGAAACGCCGGCCCGATGGTAGCAACTCGTATTGCGTGTGCAGAACATGGGAGGAGTCAGAAAGAATTCTGTCCGCTTGCTTCATCACGCACTGATCAAAAATTGACTGAGGATTGTTATACTGTTTCAAACCAATGATTTTTATTGCTGTGAGAACAAGGTAGTTTAATTTTGATCTTAGGGACACAGGAAGGTTCCCAAACCAAGTGGTTATGCCATATCTTAGAATGCTTTCAAGAACTGCCTGATAAAACAGTAACATAATTTTTTGGTCGACTCCATGAAAACGCAAACGCCGTAGAAAATAGTCGTTGATTCAAGCGGGAACATAACCAGTCAACATGAGTGTTCCATGTAAGGGAACTGTCTATACAGACACCAAGATATTTGTACGATTGCACCTGTGTGATTGGTTGCTGGTGTATAATTACAGGGTTGTGATTGCCAACTAACTTTGGGTCAAAAATGACTTCCTCTGTCTTTTTAACATTTAAAATAAGGTAACTGGAATCACACCACTCAACAAACTGTCTCACCTCTGAATGATAGATATTCAAATCATCATTCTGTTGAAGTAAGCACAGAAGTGCTGAATCGTCTGAATATTAAAAAATATAGTTCCCAGGGTGCTTGGCTGAACACTCATTAGTATATAAAGTAAAAAGGACAGGTGAGCTCACACATCCCTGTGGTGCTCCAGTACTGATGTCTTTGATTTGGGACAGGCTAGAATTTACCTTAACCTGCTGTGTTCTGTTTGTCAAAAAAGAGGTGAAACCACCGTATAAGTGACGGGTTGACATCCAGTGCTTTAAGTTTCTGAATTAGTAAGTATGGCTGAAGCGTATTAAAGGCGGAGCTGAAGTCAATAAAAAGTAATCGGGCATATGATGACTTGTCATCAAGCTGTTTTAAAACAAGATGCATGATGGTGGAAATCGCATCATCTGTGCATCGCCCTTGTCTGTAAGCAAACTGAAATGGATCTAATTTGCCATCTACATCTATTTTCAGCCTGCTCACAATGTATTTCTCGAAACATTTCATCACAACTGATGTCAATGCTATAGGCCTAAAATCATTGTCTTCGCTGGGGTTTGCCTTCTTGGGCACTGGGATGATCATAAAACGTTTCCACAGGGCAGGGACTGTATGGGTGTCTATAGACTGTTGAAAAACAGGACACCAAGCTGCAGTAAGCTCCTGTGCAAATGTTCTTAACAAAAATGATGAAATCCCATCTGGCCCTGCAGCCTTTTTTAACGGAGCACGCCGAAAGAGATGTTCGACCTGTTGTGGATCAATCCACAGTCTATGTGACGCATTATCAGAGGGGGGTAGGGAGTCCAGCTCCTTTTTACACTTTCAGAGAAATCATGTGTCTCAAATCTCAAATAAAAATCATTTAACTCATTGGCCATTTTGGAGTCATCAAGTGATATAAATGCTTTTTATAAGGGTTCATGTTTGTGATAGCCTTCATAGAATCCCAGACTCTCTTGGTGTCTGAAATATTAAAATTAAGTTCTAAAAGCTCTTTCTGTTTTCTCCTTGCTACACGCAATTGCTGATTAAGTTCTTTTTGTGCTGATATCAGTGCAGCCTTATCATGAGTTTTAAAAGCAATTTTCTTTCTGTTAATACAGTCTTTGATTTGCTTAGTAATGAAGGGTTTGTTATTTGGATATATAACAACATCCTTTTTTATGACAACACTTTCAATACAGAAATGAATATAGTCTGTAATTGCCTCTGTAGCAGAGTCAAGGTCCTGGCTGTGAAATATGTTCCAGTCTGTACTGAGAAAACAACCTTTTAGAGTCTCAATGCTGTCATTAGACCATAATGTTACCCGTTTTGTCTTTGGCTTAGAGCTCTTTAATACAGTCCTGTATGAAGATAATAAGTGAACAGTGCTATGGTCCGAGTTGGCTACAGGGGGCTTCAAGGTGGCAGTATAGGCATTTTTAACATTTCCGTAGCATTTGTCTAATATGCTGTTATTTCGTGTAGCACATCTCACATACTGTTCATAATCCGGTAGCAATAGTTCCAATTTACAGTGATTAAAGTCACCCAGAATAAAACCGGCGCACCCGGTGTGCGTTGCAGTTGATTGTGTATACAGTCAGCTGTAAGACGCGCAGCCCTTGCTGCGTTCGCACTGGGGGGGATGTATGCTGCACACAGGATAATATTCCCAAACTCCCTAGGTAAATACCAGGGCCTCAAAGATAAGCAAAGGAGTTCAGCGTCAGGAGAACATACCATTGCTCTCGCCGTAACCTGTCGACACCATTTGTCATTCACGTAGACCACAATGCCTCCGCCTCTGCTCTTTCCTGAGGCTGATGTTCTGTCCGCCCGAAAAAGTGAAAATCCATCCACTTCAACCAGGGAATCCGCGATGTCCGAATGCAAGCAGGTCTCAGTAAACACCATAACGCCTGCTTCACGGTACTCATAGTAGGCTTTGGCGTTAATCCGAAGTTCGGTGATTTTGTGCTGCAGTGACCTTATGTTAGACAGGATCATTGACGGCAAGGGTGGTTTGTATCGACGCCGGCGAACCCGCTGTCTGACGCCTCCTCTGCGGCCTCTCCTCCGTTGGCGTCCGCCTGTGAACTGGGCTCTAATTTCATTAGGCAGGTCCGGAGCAGCGGAGATATTTGAGAACCGCAGGGACAAAAGGATATCTCTCGTGTATGTTAGCGGTGATACTGCAGTTGTGCCACATACTAACTGTTGACAAGAAGTTACCAGATATATCAGAAGCAAAGTGAGGAGGAAGAATACGAAACTGGGCGCCATGTCGTGCCCTGTAGGTCGACACTGGCAACGCCAATCCCTGCGCAGAAAAACGCTGGCAGTTCCTGGAGAACCACTGCTTGGAGCACCAACAAGCCACTCAGTCCCAAAAACAAAACAATATATGACAAAAAGGAACAAAAGACAATAAACGATAGACAATTTTGTTTCGGTCACAACAGCGAGAGCCCGAGTCGCCAGCAGAGCAGCGCCAAACAGGAAGCAGGAATGCGAGAATGCGCGTGTCTCAGGATACAAGAGTCCTGATTGGACCTTTTCGTGGATGAGTCCTTCTCGCGGTGAATCAAAGTGCCGCTTAGACGAGCGTTCAGTCAATACATGCACATTTGCCAAAAAACATGAGGAACCCTGAGAAGGTGACTTGTAATCAAATAAAAAAATCTGCCTAAATTGATATGTCTGTAAGCCATCTGTGATTAATTAATAACAAATCTGTAACAGAACAATGATACATCAACAATCTCCATGATATTTTTGGTACTGTCATTGCCATATGCTAAAAATATAACTATTACTCTGGAATTTTGGCCTCAGATACGGTCAGTTTTGCTCCTAGAACTTCCTATTTATAAAATTTCTTTAGGCGGCCCCCTCTGCACCTTTCTCGCATCATGGCTCTTCAGGTAATTCTGTCGTGACCTTTTTTAAAGTCCAAATTGTCTGATTTTAGCTTTTTAAAATGTGAATTCTTTCTAGTTTCTTTACTTCTTTGGGGTTTTGGACAAGACATTTTTTGGGCATTATCTTGGGCTTTGTGAAACACTGATCAATATTTTTCACCATTTTCTGACATTTTATAGACAAGTTAAGACAAGTTAAATGATTAAGCCAGAAAATAATCAGCAGATTACTTGATAACGAAAATAATTGTTAGTTTAAATTATGTACGATTTCCTTACACATATATGCAGCAAAACTGTACTTTTAAGTTGTTGTTATGTTATACCCTTTTTATAGTTGAATTTTGGATTTTATTTTTTTGGGAAAAATACTTTAATGATTAAATATTTGATATTTGAGTTCAAGTTATCGGTTAGAATTCTGGTTATGATTTACAGCTAAACCAAATGGTAATTCTGCAATCTGACAATCAAAAGACTAATAAAAAAATGTAATGGTTAAATTAATTGAGTCTAAGAAAAATAATAATTGTAAATTGGAGCCCCTGTGTGCTGGTTTAATAATGCAAACAGAGGGGAGCAATGGCAGTTCAGACGTTCATCTTAATCTGATTGTGATAGCATAAAACTGCAATGTTAAATAATCATTTAAAATAAGCTAATTGTCATTTAGAGGTTGGAGGTTGCCTGGAGGAGGTGACGGTTTACAGGTAAAAGCAGTGGGCCTGTAACCAAAGATCCTCAGTTCAGATCCCCGTTAGACCATAAAATCACTAAAGTGAATGTGAGACATCAATGCAAATTGCATTGAATGCAGTCCATCTACCACTGTTGCTAACACATTTAAGTTGGTAGTAAATGCATCAAGTTCATGAAACTCTGTAAAATATAATATTTAATAAAATCTAAAATCTTACAGTATGTGTTCAGTTCTCTTAAATTTTTGTTGTATGTGTCCTTTTTTAATCCAAAACTCTTAAGTCTCGGTCACACGGCACTAATGAAGAACACTGAAGCCAAAACGAAACAAGAAATCTGGATTTATGTTGACTTCGTAGACATCGTTTAAACCGCCGTCCAGCTCATTCCTGTAGCTGGCGCTTCGTCAGGATTTTCAAACTGTTGAGAAATGTGAACGAATCCCAATGACAACCTCAATTTGTCCGTATTCCGTTTTGCTTTCTGAGTTGATGGTTCCTCATCGTTTGCCTAGTTCCCGTACCGTCAGCTTTCCGTTTGACTGTTGTCCAGCTTCGTCCAACCACCCAAGTCCGACGTCTTGCACGAACATTGATATCTGAACGGCTCAGTAACTAAGTATCTGACGAGCTGAACGTGACTTGTCCATGTGTGGGACAAAAAGCAACGTTGTCATGCAGAAACAATAGGGGCCAGAACGTTTTATCAAGTACTTTAACTATTCACGCATGTTTCAGTCAGTGTGGCTGGAGAGGCTGTGCGCGCACACACAAACGGCTGTGTGCCACAAATGGCTGTGTGTGTATATCTCACACCTGCAGGTGCTGTGGAGAGTGCAGGCTTGGCAGCAGAAATGATCACAGGTCTGATTACCCACTGTCAAGTCATGTCATCGTGAATGTTTCGTTTTGATTTTGTTTAAAGTGTCAAGGTCCCCGTTCGCTTCATTTTCTTTTGTTAGTTTTGGTTTTGTTTCATTCTTTTATGCGCTCTGGACTCGCAGGCTTTTTGGTAATGGGAGAAATGCCGGCGCATTCGTCCACCTTTTCTCTGATTTGTGACTTTTTTCCTTCGTTCAGCTATCGTGTTGTGCTGTGCGATCGGGCCCTTAGCTGAAAGGTGCTAAGACAGCACATAATTGTGCTGTAGTCAGATGGCTCACACATTGACAGAGGATGGTGGTTTGATTCCCCACACATCACCGTTGGACAAATGAGACATTTGCACTTGTATTGCAGAGAAATGGACTTGTCCTGTACCTCAGTTAAAATGACGAGGTACAGTTCACATTAATTTAATTTAATGTGATTTAAATGATCAAATTCTAAATTACACTAATATGAAATAAAAATTGCTGATCTATGCCTGTTTGTCCATCTTACCTATTCCATCCTGGCTAGTAGTATTAATATTAAATTTGTTCTCTGAAAATTGCTTGCGGTTACATGCAACATAAATTGTGGAATGCAATCTTCAGCTTGTAATAGGCCTGGGCGATTTGGCCTAAAAATGAAATCTCAGATTTTTTCAGAAAAATGTGTTTTTTGATTCCCCCCCACTGTTTTAAAGAAAACATTTAGTACAAATGACAGAGATAACTCAAAACAAGTTTTGCTTTTATTTTATCAAAAACTTAAAACTAACCCCTACTTAACTACTGGAATTGAAGCTCCAACTGTTCTTTTGATTTAAAAAATACACTTGGGTAAACGATTCCACCAAAGTAAGCTGCTTTTTTGCAGGGGTTTGTGCTCTTGTTCCCCTCGTAAAGTGTGGCATTTCTCCCATGCAGCTGGGTGCCTCTGTTTAGATGCTGGAATAAGTTTGTTGTGCGGCTGGCGTTTTTTTGCGATGGGCTTTCAGGGTTCTCCCCAAAAATTTTTAGTATAGCGGTGCTGTTGGCAATTATCACCCAAGGCGGCGCGTTGCGAGTCATTTTGATTGGTTTTAGATTAGAGCCCAACCGATATGGATTTTTGAGGCCGATGCCGATAATATTTAGATGAAAAAAATGCCGATAATCGATAAATTGGCTGATTTGCCGATAAATCAGCTGATACAATTTTTTTTTTTTTTTGAATGAATAAAATGTTCTTTTTGGACCCTGAACAAAAAAGGTATGAGCTAAAAGCTGAAGCTTTGTCCTCATATTGATTAACTTTATAACACAGAAGATTTTCAAGTTCAAAAAATGCAAGAATGCAATTGGAGCAGTTAGGGGCTATTCAAACGGGCCAACTAGTAAGATATCAGTCCTGAAAACGATCTTTGCCATATCACGTGAGGTAAATCTGCCCTACGATTGGATTTTGGAAAACCACGTGATGGAGAACCAATTCCATTTGGACACTCACATTGCACACGTCATCACACATCTTCTGTGAGGAGTACCAAGATGGCCGTAGTGGATCGAAAGTCCGCGGAGTTAACTTTTCAGCAAAAAAAAAAAAAAGTAAGTTTCTATCTCATATCATTAAAAAGTTATTTACAATTTAGTAAAGATAAAGCTTGGTCCCAGCCGTCGTATACGATGGCGTCGGCCCCAGAGGGTTCATGGCGAACGGCAGTAATTCCCAGAACCCTTCCGGACGACCAGTGAATCTGAATGTTTCAACCTCTTCAATCAATCAATTTTATTATATAGCGCCAAATCACAACAAATAGTTGCCCCAAGGCGCTTTATATTGCAAGGCAAAGCCATACAATAATCACAGAAAAACCCCAACTGTCAAAACGACCCCCTGTGAGCAAGCACTTGGCGACAGTGGGAAGGAAAAACCCCCTTTTAACAGGAAGAAACCTCCAGCAGAACCAGGCTCAGGGAGGGGCAGTCTTCTGCTGGGACTGGTTGGGGCTGAGGGAGAGAACCAGGAAAAAGACATGCTGTGGAGGGGAGCAGAGATCAGTCACTAATGATTAAATGCAGAGTGGTGCATACAGAGCAAAAAGAGAAAGAAACACTCAGTGCATCATGGGAACCCCCCAGCAGTCTAAGTCTATAGCAGCATAACTAAGGGATGGTTCAGGGTCACCTGATCCAGCCCTAACTACAAGCTTTAGCAAAAAGGAAAGTTTTAAGCCTAATCTTAAAAGTAGAGAGGGTGTCTGTCTCCCTGATCCGAATTGGGAGCTGGTTCCAGAGGAGAGGAGCCTGAAAGCTGAAGGCTCTGCCTCCCATTCTACTCTTACAAACCCTAGGAACTACAAGTAAGCCTGCAGTCTGAGAGCGAAGCGCTCTATTGGGGTGATATGGTACTATGAGGTCCCTAAGATAAGATGGGACCTGATTATTCAAAAACCTTATAAGTAAGAAGAAGAATTTTAAATTCTATTCTAGAATTAACAGGAAGCCAATGAAGAGAGGCCAATATGGTGAGATATGCTCTCTCCTTCTAGTCCCTGTCAGTACTCTAGCTGCAGCATTTTGAATTAACTGAAGGCTTTTCAGGGAACTTTTAGGACAACCTGATAATAATGAATTACAATAGTCCAGCCTAGAGGAAATAATGCATGCAAAAAAAGCAGTCCTACATATTTGTTTAATATGTGCATTGAATGACATATCCTGATCAAAAATTATGCCAAGATTTCTCACAGTATTGCTAGAGGTCAGGGTAATGCCATCCAGAATAAGGATCTGGTTAGACACCATGTTTCTAAGATTTGTGGGGCCAAGTACAATAACTTCAGTTTTATCTGAGTTTAAAAGCAGGAAATTAGAGGTCATCCATGTCTTATGTCTGTAAGACAATCCTGCAGTTTAGCTAATTGGTGTGTGTCCTCTGGCTTCATGGATAAATGGAAATGGATAGATAAAGCTGAGTATCATCTGCGTAACAATGAAAATTAAGCAATGCTGTCTAATAATACTGCCTAAGGGAAGCATGAATAAAATTGGGTCCTAGCACAGAACCTTGTGGAACTCCATAATTAACCGTAGTCTGTGAAGAAGATTCCCCATTTACATGAACAAATTGTAATCTATTAGATAAATATGATTCAAACCACCGCAGCACAGTGCCTTTAATACCTATGGCATGCTCTAATCTCTGTAATAAAATTTTATGGTCAACAGTCTCAAAAGCAGCACTGAGGTCTAACAGGACAAGCACAGAGATGAGTCCACTGTCTGAGGCCATAAGAAGATCATTTGTAACCTTCACTAATGCTGTTTCTGTACTATGATGAATTCTAAACCCTGACTGAAACTCTTCAAATAGACCATTCCTCTGCAGATGATCAGTTTAGCTGTTTTTACAACTACCCTTTCAAGAATTTCTGAGAGAAAAGGAAGGCTGGAGATTGGCCTATAATTAGCTAAGATAGCTGGGTCAAGTGATGGCTTTTTAAGTAATGGTTTAATTGCTGCCACCTTAAAAGCCTGTGGTACATAGCCAACTAATAAAGACAGATTGATCATATTTAAGATCGAAGCATTAATTAATGGTAGGGCTTCCTTGAGCAGCCTGGTAGGAATGGGGTCTAATAGACAGGTTGATGGTTTGGAGGAAGTAACTAATGAAAATAACTCAGACAGAACAATCGGAGAGAAAGAGTCTAACCAAATACCGGCATCACTGAAAGCAGCCAAAGAGAACGATATGTCTTTGGGATGGTTATGAGTAATTTTTTCTCTAATAGTTAAAATTTTAGTAGCAAAGAAAGTCATGAAGTCATTACTAGTTAAAGTTAAAGGAATACTCGGCTCAATAGCGCTCTGACTCTTTGTCAGCCTGGCTACAGTGCTGAAAGGAAACCTGGGGTTGCTCTATTTTCTTCAATTAGTGATGAGTAGTAAGATGTCCTAGTTTTACGGAGGCTTTTTATAGAGCAACAGACTCTTTTTCCAGGCTAAGTGAAGATCTTCTAAATTAGTGAGACGCCATTTCCTCTCCAACTTACGGGTTATCTGCTTTAAGCTGCGAGTTTGAGAGTTATACCACGGAGTCAGGCACTTCTGAGTTAAGGCTCTCTTTTGCAGAGGAGCTACAGCATCCACAGTTGTCCTCAATGAGGATATAAAACTATTGACTAGATAATCTATCTCACTCACAGAGTTTAGGTAGCTACTCTGCCCTGGTTGGTATATGGCATTGGAGAACATAAATAAATGGCAACTTTCTGGCTTTAAGAAACACTATAAGAAATCAGGAAAAAAAATTGTTGCAGTCAGTAACGGTTACTTTTTTTAGACCAAGCAGAGGGAAAAAAATATGGAATCACTCAATTCTGAGGAAAAAAAATATGGAATCATGAAAAACAAAAGAACGCTGCAACACATCACTAGTATTTTGTTGCACCACCTCTGGCTTTTATAACAGCTTGCAGATCTCTGAGGCATGGACTTAATGAGTGACAAACAGTACTCTTCATCATCTGCTCCACCTTTCTCTGATTGCTGTTGCCAGATCAGCTTTGCAGGTTGGAGCCTTGTCATGGACCATTTTCTTCAACTTCCACCAAAGATTTTCAATTGGATTAAGATCCGGACTATTTGCAGGCCATGACATTGACCCTATGCGTCTTTTTGCAAGGAATGTTTTCACAGATGCGTTATCATCTTGAAAAATGATTTCATCATCCCCAAACATCCTTTCAATTGATGGGATATGTAAAGTGTCCAAAATATCAATGTAAACTTGTGCATTTATTGATGATGTAATGATAGCCATCGCTCCAGTGCCTTTACCTGACATGCAGCCCATATCATCAATGACTGTGGAAATTTACATGTTCTCTTCAGACAGTCATCTTTATAAATCTCATTGGAACGGCACCAAACAAAAGTTCCAGCATCATCACCTTGCCCAATGCAGATTCGGGATTCATTACCGAATATGACTTTCATCCAGTCCAATCCACAGTCCACGATTGCTTTTCCTTAGCCATTGTAACTTGTTTTTTTCTGTTTAGGTGTTAATGATGGCTTTCGTTTAGCTTTTCTGTATGTAAATCCCATTTCCTTTAGCGGTTTTCTTACAGTTTGGTCACAGACGTTGACTCCAGTTTCCTCCCATTCGTTCCTCATTTGTTTTGTTGTGCATTTTGATTTTGAGACATATTGCTTAAGTTTTCTGTCTTGACGCTTTGATGTCTTCTTGGTCTACCAGTATGTTTGCCTTTAACAACCTCCCATGTTGTTTGTATTTGGTCCAGAGTTTAGACACAGCTGACTGTGAACAACCAACATCTTTTGCAACATTGTGTGATGATTTACCCTCTTTTAGAGTTTGATAATCCTCTCCTTTGTTTCAATTGACATCTCTCGTGTTGGAGCCATGATTCATGTCAGTCCACTTGGTGCAACAGCTCTCCGTGTGATCACTCCTTTTAGATGCAGACTAACGAGCAGATCTGATTTGATGCAGGTGTTAGTTTTGGGGATGAAAATTACAGGGTGATGCCATAATTTATTCCTCAGAATTGGAGGGAGTCCATTTTTTTTTCCCTCTGCTTGGTCTAAAAAAGTAACCGTTACTTGACTGCCACAATTATTTGGTCTGTGATCTGCTTTTTTTTCTACAAAATAAACAACGGAATGAACATCCTCCGAGGCCGGTGATTCCATAATTATTGCCAGTGGTTGTACCTAAACTGAGTGAACTGAAACGGGAGAAATGTGGGGTGAATGTAGTCGCAAAGTTATTACAAACAACATCCTTATAAACTGACTTTTAGTCAGCCGATCAGTGCAGTGTGACGGCGAACTACAGGGGCCGGTGATGAACACATTAAGCAGGGGTGCAAGCAGCTCTCAGTTGAATGGAGTCAGAGCTCCATCTACTGGACAAACAGTGCAAGGACATTTTACAATTGCTGAACACGAACATTATTTCAGTAACTGTTGTGTTTATGAGAAATTATCGGCTTTCTATCGGCACAATTTGGCCAATAGTGAGTACTTTGGAAGGGCTTATATGGCCGATAATATCGGCCGCCGATCTATCGGATCAGGCTCTATTTTAGATGCATTGAAAGCAAGAATAATATACAAAAAAAAAAAAATTAGACTTATGTTGTAATATCTAAGTTCTTTTTTCATGTTTCTGTCTAAGTTAATAAAATAATAACATTGAAAAAGTTGTAAAAAACACATTAATGTTGATGGACATAACAATTTGCTCTCCTTCTTAAAAATGACACACTGTACCTTTAATCCTGTCAGACAGGCAGGTTTTTTTTTTTGTTTTGTTAAGTTGACAGTTAGTTTTTTTCTTTTTAACAATTTCTGAGTGGGATTACATACTTAAAAAAACAAACAAAAAAAACACATATAGCCCCTAATTGTCGTGTTTGAACAAGAGCTAAACCTGGACTGATTTGATTGTCAAACCAGAATCAAATTATTGAAAGTAAGTTCTCACATGCAAGTAATTTGATGTGGTGTCATTGGTGCATAAACAACAATAATAAAGAAAACAAACAAACACTTCTGTAAGATGTAAACAAGTAAATTTGCTCTTTTAAAGATGAAACTCTGCATGGAAATACTTTCTGAATCAGTTTTTCACACTTTACTGCACACTTTACTGTTTCACTGAGACTGTGTGGTCACGATGATCGTTGATTAAAATTGCTTTGCTGTTTTTTTTTTGCAGCGTGGAGCGTCTGTACACACTTTTTCCTCCCTCTCTCTGTCTCTCTCCCTCTCTATCTGTAAGCAAGCGAATGACTCGTCACGCTCACACAGTCTTTGTGGCTTATTTGAGCAAACTTTGGAAACATGAAGGCTTTCAACTGTAAAAAAAGCCTTAATGTGTCACTGGCTATGCAGGCAGAAGGAGCTCTATAATTTTGTATTTCTTAATTTGTCCGCAACAAAAAACTCGAATTAATCGATAAAATCTATATATCGCCCAGGCCTAGCTTGTAAGCATAGTAGGTGTGCTATACAACCAGTACATTCCAGTAGATTGAGCTTTTAAATGTGTCTTGAAGTAATGAAGCATTTGGTGAAGTAACTGACTGGAAGGTTTAAAGTGTCAAGTCTTAACAACATTACTTCTTTCCAGGGATGCACGGTCCACATTTTTTTCACTACGGATCCCGATACCTGAATTTGGATATTAGCTGATACCGATACTATTCAGATAGCAGAGCTCTGTTTGATTTAATATCATTATTATCATTGTTGATTTTATATGAGGATATTTTGTGTCTCCAGTTATGCAGCTTCATGATGAAGTGGTATAGAGGAGGATTTCTTCAAATGAAGACCTGAAAGTTCAGCTACCATTTGCCAGAAGGTACATCTAAGATGCAAGCCTAAATTTGATGTCTTGGTGAAAGAGTTAAGTACTTTCATTTATTTTTGGCTCATTGGCTGAAGTTTCATCTGTTGAACACCAGATGGCACACCCACCCCCAGTACATGTTTGAGGGCTGCGCATTTCCCCATTTCCAAAACGCCACAACAACCAAAAAAATAAAAGTACTTAATTTACCATATTTGGGGTCAGTCTGGGTACTTTGTTGGACCCTTCCTTCCAGTCCAGCTCATTCTGTCTTTCTGACCCCCCTAAAAAAATCCTAGTGCTCTTTAATGTGGAGCTTTTTGAAATGTTTAAGTTCGCTGTATTGTAAGTTGTGACGGTGCTTCTGCCTCTCAGTACAACAGCTTTACAAACTTTGTGTGTTGCTTTGCAGTGTTTCAGTGGACATGTACTCCTCAATGCTTGCCTGCTAGCTGGCTGCAAATTGCAGAAGGGATTTCCTGAATGGAGGTGCGTCTCATTACTCCGTGTTTCATTGGGAATGCCTCCGTTCAGACCCACACTCCGCAGCCAGCAGAGCCGCTCACAGCACTTGTGGGGACATTTCAGCACACACCACAGACAGCTCCTGGATTGGAAAACCCCGCAGGTTGTGTCGATATTTTCAATCTATGAATTACGTTGATATCTGAACTCGATACCAATATTGGATCGAATCTGCCCCATCCCTACATCGTTCTTTTTACATAATGTTCCTTAAATACCAGGAATGGCACTGATGCCTCACAGCAAGAAGGCCATGGGATCACTTCCCGCCTGTTTTTTTTCTTTGTGGAGTGTGTGTGTGTCCTCTGGGCTCTCCAGTTTCCTTCAACAATCGAAAACATGCTTATTTGGGATCTGCTCCTTTCTTTGACCCTGACCGAGGCAGCCTCTCGACATCTGGAGTTGGTCCCTGTGCGCCGGGCTGTGGCTGTGCACTGCTCCAGTGGTTAGATTGTGTTTTAAGCGCCAGTCACAACCCACTGTGCGTTTTTTTTTTTCGCCTTACGTTTTCTGCGGATGCCACGGCCACTACGTTTTTGTGAAAACGTACGGAGGCAGTAGCAAGAGGAGGGAGGAAGTACGTTCAACGCACGTCTCTAGGAGTGTAAAGATAAAGAGTTGACAATAAAGCAGTGTGTGTGTGGGGTCGGCTTTTCTTTTGATGTGTGTGTTATGAGCGGTCCCAGAGCGGCAGGTGTTTTTCGGCATCGGCGATGCATGAGCATGTCCAGCCTGTTGGTGCAAAGTCACACAAGGTGTGACACACTGATAGAGGAATATATTCACTACACACTTGATTACCAGATTTTTAATTTCAACTTAATTCTAATTTCCACAGGCGAATGACGTAACCGACAGGCGTGAAAAAACTCTCGCATGCCCACGAGGGTTCAAGCATGTCTGATGTAATCCATATGGTTTTTGAAAAAATAAGGTCGGATACTTTTCTAATAGACCTCGTAGGTTGAAGAGGATTTGCAAATCATTGTATTCTGTTTTTATTTATATTTTACACAACGTTCCAACTTCATTGGAATTGAGGTTGTATTTAAACTAATGAGAATAAAATTTAAACCCAATTTGGTGTTGTAAAGAACTGAAAGTGATGTATTAATGAATGGTAGGTACAGCTTTACCTGTGTTAAATTTTATTTTTATTCATATTAAGACACCACCAGTTGTGTTATAAAAGCACAACTGACAAAAATTAAATGTTTGGATAAGTGTATAGACAGAACAGTAATAATACAATGGAAACGTGTAGTTTATGAAATAGTAATAATAACGTATTCTAATCCATGTGACAGACTATAGGCCCATCATCTCACCAATATGGGAAAATATGCTTTTTATGACTAAAATGAGCAAGAAACTGGGACTGAGAAATATCATTTAGCTTGTGAATTGCACCAAATTGCATGTAATATTTCAAAATTTTATGGGCGGAGGTTCCCCAGCCACAAAATTTACAGTTTTTTTTTTTTTTTTTTTTCTTCTCCATGAGCCATCCACATCACTGCATAACTGATTGATTCAGCTGTATGTTTCTATACACAGGTGACTTTGTGAAAGTGAACACTAGTGTTTCAAAACATTAGATCTGTGCATCATTGTTTGGTTTCAAGACTCTTTCGAACAAATTCACTAACATTAGTGAATTCCACGGTCAGGCTCTGCACAGTAGCAGCTACCTTTACTTTGATGTGTTTTTAATCATGAAGGGTATCAAAGGACATGCATCATTGTCATTTCACTTACTATTTGCAGCATTAAAAGCAAAAAAAAGTCAACACTGTCCACAAAGTGTCATTTTTCCAGTTAGAAAGTTTAAACACTCATTTTATGGAAAAATCCAGATACAGTGAAACCCCCATTTACCCCCAGGTCCACTCAAACCTACCACCTGCATGTGGCCTGGGATACGCAGTACAACACTGAGCTAGTGCAAATCACAGTGGTCTGAATTACAGATAACTGCATTCGATTAGTGAGAGGTCGGCAGACGGATTGGGGTGGCGTCTGATGTTTTGCAGATGCTGAACTGGACTGTAGTGGTGAAGAAAGAGCCGAGTCAGAAGGTAAGACTTGTGATTTAGCAGTTGATTTAAGCTCCTTTCCTCAACTATGATCATGAACTATGGGTAATGTTTGAAAGAAAAAGGTCGGGGATACAAGTGGCGGAAATGAGATACTTCTGTCAGGTATCTGGGCTTACACTCTGGGACAAAGTGAGAAGCTTGAATATCCCGGAGGGACTCTGAGTAGAGCCACCTGAGATGGTTTAGGCACCTGGTGAGGATATCACCAGTGGTCTCCCTGGGGTGGTGTTCCAGGCACATTCAACTGGGAGGAGGCCCTGTGGAAGACCCAGGACACACTCAGCTGACTTGGGAACACCTCTGGATCCCGTAGGAAGAGTTAAAGAACTTGGCCAAGGATAGGGAAGTGTGGGATAAGCTACTTGGGCTACTGCCACCACAACCCAATAGTTTGTCCTCTAGCATTCTGTACTTAATGTTGAGAGTTTGCTGCCACCTTCCTGTTGAAATTTTCTTCCTGTTTAGTATATTGTTTCACTGGAAATTGTCCTGCTTACTTTTCATTAAAACTGGGTCTTGCAGGCTGGTTTTTCTTAATCTGTGCCAAGCCAATCCACAATCCAAAGATTATTTTTTTTCCTTCCCCTTCCCAAACTCTGGGTATTTAACAGTCTAAGTGGGTGTTAATGACATTTCATGGCAGAGTTTGTAGCTAAACATACTACACAATCAGTGAGGTGATGCTGTGTAATCCTCAAAAAGAGCCAGAGTGAACAGTTGGCCATTCTCGTGCACCCGAAAGGAGGCAGCGTTGCCATTTTATTCCTGGGCAACAGACAGTAAGAACTCAGTTGTAAGTAAGCCTGCTGTGTCGTGATGAAAACGCTAAAAAACCAAAAAACAAAATACAGCCAAAATGCCTGACAGCTATGCTATGCGGATATACATACCGGAGGAAGAAGGGAGGGAACATTTCCTTTCATAAATAGTGATTTTTAATCTGTAAATTAATAGGTGTAGGGAATTTAGAATACATTACTACACTTCATAAAAAGCTTTTGTATCCCTTCATCAATCCCACTTCACCTCTACGTCCAATGAAAAATGACCCGTGTCGTTTCTGTGAACTCTGGGTATGAAGCAGTCAAATTTAGAAGAATGAAAATGAATGGATTATGGGCACTCCTCTTCACTTTCTTCATATGGACACTGGAAAATATCCAGAGTTTGGCTTTCACTCATAGTCCACAATAGTAGATTGTCTGTGTCGGATGTGAACTCACCCACTGGAAATTTTCTGTTCGGTTGAAGCGTTTGGGTGTCGTCTGGTTAGAGCATGCATGAAGCAGGCGATGATGTCGGCCCTCCTCGATAGACGTTCCAGAGTCTTGTCGTCGGCTTTAGACTTTTTTGGCTTAGAGACTTCAACACTTTATTCCTTTTGAGAATGAGTCCTGTCCACCAGGTCCACTCAAACCTACCACCTGCATGTGGCCTGGGAAACGGTGTACCAAGAAGGGTTAAGGCTTAAAGCTGTTAGCTGTTGGAATGACACCTGCACATTTGTTAATTCATGTCTTATACAAAGTCAATTGAGAAAAGTCATGATTTTTAAAAATTTCAAAGCATCTCTGCTTTGAAGTTTCTTCCAAGTCTTCTGATGTTTCAGTAGTGAGATCATCTTCCTCTTTCTTGTGTTGGAGGATGTGGGCCAAATCCCCAGTTTCTCTATGAAATGTGCCACATGTTAAAGTTCTCACAGGAGAGAGCACTTGCAGACAGTGTGGCGTAGGGCTTCCTCTTTTTGTTAAAGCAGAACACATTGGCTCCAGAAATGAAATTATTTACCCTACGTTGGGTTTTTAGGCAAAAACTAAGATCTTTGTCTGACTAGCCAGGCTAGTTGTTATTCATTGAGATGGTCTCTCCCTTGAAATTTCAATTTATTTAATTTATATAGCGCCAAATCACAACAAAGTTGCCTCAAGGCGCTTCATACAAGTAAGGTCTAACCTTACCAAACCCCAGAGTAAGCACACATGCGACAATGGTAAGAAAAAAACTCTCTCTGATGATTTGAGGAAGAAACCTCAAGCAGACCAGACTCAAAGGAGTGACCCTTTGACCATATTTGGCCAAATTCACAATTTACAAAACAATTCACAAAATGAATATACAGGAAATGTTGCCGGTGCACAGGTTAGGAGGGTTGCAGAAACAGACCCATCTCTGGATGGCCGCACCTCAAACAAGAGAGGAAAAAAAGACTCAGGCATCAGAAAGATGACAACTAAAGTATAATTTGTCAGCATTAAGCAACAAGAAAAACAGAAGAAATACTAAGGTGATCGTTGGCCACTAAGCCCTAAGCTTCACAAAAAGAAATCAGGATTAAGTTATACCTTAGGTGTTTAATTTCAACCTAAATTTAATCTCAGATTAACACCTTCACAACTCTCTTGCCTGGCTGAGCTCAGTCCTGAGATTCCCTTGGACCAGCAGCTCAGAACCGCCGGTGTACGCCTCAAGCGGTAGGTCAGCTCAGCACAAGTCAATAAAGGCCAGTTAAACTCGTGTCTGTTTTGAACATGCTCAAAATTTTATGGGATGGCTTGGCACAACTTGAGGTATTGCCCAGAAAACTTGTCAGGCGTACCATCCAGGACCCAGTTTAGAAATTAAAATGAACTAATTGTGCTGAGAAACCTGGTTGTAGGTTAGGACTTGTGTGAATCCCTTTTTGTGAAACGAGTCTTGTTTGTTTTAATACAGGCCACACAAAGTTGTGGTTTGTTAATTATTTGTAAAGTGTCTCTGTGTTATTTATTTTGAAGGCATAAAATCAGAATTTTTTTCTCCCCTGTCCTGGTCTTGTGATATAATTTCGGCAATTAGTCTCGTGTATTTTTGTGGTTGAATCAGTGCAAAATTCCGGGGATTCAATTTTGACCTTAAACGCTGCAGCTCAAACAATGGCGTAAATCTGTCAGTGTCACCAGACGACAGCAGGTGATCTGGAGCCAACACGGGGAGAGACAAACTAAGCTGTGTCATTTGGAGATGTTACAGAAGAGATTAGCTGGCTAATTAAGGTGGTCGGGTGTTTAATAGACTACATTTATCTGGCATTGTTCTGTCTGTTAGAGATGCTCAACGTGCTTTATAAAGATGCTTCACAGTCACACATTCACACACTTGCACACCAGTGTCCATGCTCAAGAGTATCTGTGCATTTTTGCTTTTCTGATTAGGGACTGGAGCCTGTGACTCTGGTTCCCTTACCTTTAGACCACCACTTCCCCTTTGTTGGTGTTGTGTTGTGGTTCCCACCCTGCTTCCGGTGACATCACTCTTCTAGTTCGTACTTCTAGCAGTGTTTCCCAGACGGTTTTTGGACTGAAAGTCGTCTCTCCACAACATGAAGTTTTAGATTTAACCCTGAACACAAACCTTCTGACTGCTGCTGTCATCTTCAGCTGCACGACAGACATCAGCTGTTTTTTTCTTTTTTACCTGCAGAAGTACGATTTTCCAGCACATAATTGATTTCTGAGTTGGGGGGAGCACAATTTCCTTTGCAAGGTAATGAAACCTTACGAGGCGGAATGAGGCTGAAGCCCATCTGTGTCTGTGTGTAGAAGAAGTGCATTTTGGATCTGAGGGTGGAAGTGTATCTTTCAGACACCATGGCAACAAGTCTCTTGTAGCAGTCACAGATAGAGTTCTGGGGTCCCTTAAGTTCATCAGTATTGAGGAAGAGCGCAGGTGAGTGGGCTCAAGGCTGTGGCCACGAGCCGAATGGCTGCGACACATAGATGGTTAATTTTGGGAGGTGGGGATGGGCTGGTAGCCTGCCATGTGGGTGACATTTAGGACCATGTCTGTTCAGAGTGTGGTGAAAGCAATGACGCTCTGCATCAGTAATGATGCTCCACACAAACGGCATCTAGAACCGACTTTAATTTTATCAAATCTAATTCAGGACTGTTTTTAACATCCGGATGGAAATCTTTTAGGCACCTCACTATTTGAATTGACTGTGATTTGATTGTAAAATGATTTTCTTGATGAATCTTTTTATTATACAAGAGTCATTTTTTTTCTCACTGTGTAAGTACTTCGTAATATTCAAAGTGAAGTATTTGTCATGATCCACAATGAATTTATTTCCAGTACATTTTATAGCAGCACCACCATATTGCACCTGGGTGGCTCTCACTCACTGATTCTAAATTCTGAAACCCAGGGGGACAACTACAGTACGTCTGGAAAGTATTCATAGCACTTCGCTTTTCCACATTTTGTTATGTTACAGTCTTATTCCAAAATGGATGAAATTCACTTTTTCCCTCAAAGATTCTACATACAATACCCCATAATGACAATGTGAATTTATTTATTTATTTTTTTTAGATTTTTGCAAACTAAGAAATGACATGTACATAAGCATTCACAGTGTTTGCCATGAAGGTTAAATTTGACCTCCCGTGCATCAGGTTTCCACTATCATCTTTGAGATGTTTCTCAGTTGATTGGGCATGATTTGGAAAGACACACACCTGTCTACATATAAGGTCCCACAGTGGACAGTGCTTGTCAAAGGACAAACCAAGCATGAAGTCAAAGGAATTGTCTGCAGACTTAGGAGACAGGATTGTCTCGGCACAAATCTGGGGAAGGGTACAGAAACATTTCTGTTGCTTTGAAGGTCCGAATGAGTGCAGTGACCTCCACCGTCCGTGAACAGAAGAAGTTTGGATACACCATGACTTTTCCTAGAGCTGTTGCCAGTCTAAATTGAGCGATCACGGGAGAAGGACCTTAGCCAGGGAGGTGACCAAGAACCTGATGGTCACTCTGTCAGAGCTCCAGCATTCCTCTGTGGAGAGAGGAGAAAATTCCAGAAGGACAACCATCTCTGTAGCAATCCAGCAATCAAGCATGTATGGTAGAGTGGCCAGACGGAAGCCACTCCTTAGTAAAAGGCACATGGCAGCCCACCTGGAATTTGCCAAAAGGCACTTGAAGGACTCTCAGACCATGAGACTGTCTCATCTTTGTCTGATGAGACAAAGTCTCATCTTTGTTGTGAATAGCAGGTGTCATGTTTGGAGGAAATCAGGCACCACCCAGACAGTGAAGCATGGTTTTGGCAGCATCATGCTGTGGGGATGTTTTTCAGCAACAGGAACTGGGAGACTAGTCAGGATTGAGGGAAAGATGAATGCAGCAATGTACAGAGACATCCTGAATGAAAACCTGCTCCACAATGCTATTGACTTCAGACTGGGGCGACGGTTCATCTTTCAGCAGGACAATGACCCTAAGAACACAGCCAAGATATCAAAGGAGTTGCTTCAGGACAACTCTGTGAATGTCCTTGAGTGGCCCAGCCAGAGCCCAGACCTGAATCTGATTGAACATCTCTGGAGAGATCTGAAAATGGCTGTGCACCGACGTCCCCATCCAACCTGATGGAGCTTGAGAGGTGCTGCAAAGAGGAATGGACAGAACTGCCCAAAGATCGGTGCACCAAGGTTGTGGCATCATATTCTCGAAGACTTGAGGCTGTAATTGCTGCCAAAGGTGCATCAACAATGTTTTGAGCAAAGGGTGTGATTACTTATGTACATGTGATTTCTTAGTTTTTTATTGTTAATAAATTTGCAAAAATTTCAACAAAACTTTTTTCATGTTGCCATTGTGGGGTGTTGTAAGTTGAATTTTGAAGGAAAAAATGAATTTACTACATTTTGGAATTAGGGTTAAAACAATTCCTTGAATAGTTTGATTACTCAAATGCTTTGAGGCAAAATCCTCTGCCTCGAGGCTTCGTTTAATTCACTACTATGTGCGCGATACATGCACAGTGTGCCGTAAAGCGTATGCAAAGCGCAGAAAGCAAAACGGAGACAAAAATGGTGAGTGGCAGCGAGCACAAAATAACCCATGGAGAAAACGTCAAACTGTCGAAAGTCTGGGACCACTATCAATTAAACTGAAAGAAAAACAGTACAGCGTAGGGCTGCAGCTATCAATTATTTTAGTAATCGAGTTTTCTATCGATTATTCCGGCGATTAATGGAGTAATCTGATAAAAAATTAATTTAATTACATTAATTTACTTAAACTTAATTTAACAGTAATACCTGACAGAGAAAATAATAAGTCAGTTTAATGAACAACCAGTTCAACTCCTCTTAAAATAAACATTTTTATTGGCAGACTTTGGTGGCCTAAAACAAACCTGTTTTCGTCATGGCAAGTGGTCAGAGCTATCGACCACCAGCTACCTCCGGCGCAATGTGTACACCCTGCTCAGAGTGCCGCTCTCATTGGACCGACATCTCTGCTATTTAGCATTGTGGGATAGTTCGCGCCCACAGATTCAGCTTGCTGGACTACTTTCGGGAAACTGCTCAGCTGCTCTTTTTGGAGTGACAACACACAGAATGTGTCTCTTTGTCCCAGATAGATCTCTTTCAGTGCAGCTTCTTGTTCCGACTTTAACACAAAGTTAACACCCAAGTCTTTCAACGCCAACTGTAAATGGTAATCAAAACATTCCAATCGTATCTTTCTGAACTCATCCGCATCAAACGCCATCGTGTCAATGTTTACAATGCTCATAAACTTTTACGTTTCTTAAATATTTATTATGGCCACTCTTAAAACTTCAGTTCTCAATAATTTTATTACTGGTAAATTTTAGAATTGATTTAGATGAGATACGAGGTCTGTTAGAAAAGTATCCGACCTTTTTATTTTTTCAAAAAACCTGATGGATTTGAATCACTTGTGCTTGCATGAGCCAACCTTGAACCTTCGTGCGCATGCGTGATTTTTTTTTTACGCCTGTCGGTTACATCATTTGCTTGTAAGCAGCCTTTGTGTGTGGATGGGTGGAGTCTCGTCATTTTTTCTTTGCAAGGAAATGGCGGAACAACTGGAGCAGCGCGACTGCATCAGATTTTGCCAGAAACTGGGCGACAGCCAGGTGGAAACCATTTGGATTATTCAGACGGCTTTCGGTGACGATGCTATGGGCATCACACAGATTAAGGAGCGGTACAACCGGTTAAAAGACGGCCACACAATGGTGGAGAGTGCGCCACGCTCCGGTCGGCATCAACATGCTGAAATGACCAGATCATTTCCAAAGTGAACGCTGTTATGATGTGGGACCGTGTGTGACTATCCGAGAAATTACGGAAGAGGTGGACATCAGCACTTTTCGGCACATTCCACTGTGACAGAAGATTTTGCCATAAAAAGAGTTGCAGTGAAATTCATCGGCACGAAGCTGATGGCTCAGCAAAAGCACCACCGTGTTGAAGCCTCACAGGACATGTTGTGGCATGTCCACCTCGTCCACAGTTTCTCGGATAGTCACACGACTGAAAAGCCACCGAAAGCCGTCTGAATAATCCGAATGGTTTCCACCTGGCTGTCGCCCAGTTTCTGGCAAAATTTGATGCAGTCGCGCTGCTCCAGTCGTTCCGCCATTTCCTTGCAAAGAAAAAAACGATGAGAGACTCCACCCATCCTCACACAAAGGCTGCTTACAAGCAAATGACGCAACCGACAGGCGTGAAAAAAATCATGCATGCGCACGAAGGTCCAAGGTTGGCTCATGCAAGCACACGTGATTCAAATCCATCAGGTTTTTGAAAAAAATAAAAAGGTCGGATATTTTCTAACAGACCTCGTATACTCGTTATCTCACAGGAATATATCACAATTATCTGGGAACTACTTTTTGCGCAGGAATTCATCAAGCACATCGGCCGCGGGCGCGTACTAACACAGAATCCCCAAATGTGGAAAGTTGTTCAGCCGTAACGAGACCGTCCACTTTAGCTTGTCATAAGCTAAGCTAGTGGTGCTCGTGAGAGTGTGCAGTGTGTACTGAATAAAAAAATGTATCGATTCTTAACGATACCCATCCGTACTAGCAATCACTGATTTAAATTTTACTTTAGTGAACATGACATTAACATTACCTGTTGGGTCCGCGTGACAGGCTCATTGCATACAGTGGTGTTTTTAGCTTGGTGCTGTAGCATGGAAGTTTTTCAATTTCATTTATTTCCTTAATATAGCGCTAAATCACAACAGAGTTGCCTCAAGGCGCTTCCACACAGGTAAGGTCTAACCTTACTAACCCCCAGAGCAACAGTGGTAAGGAAAACTCCCTTGAGGAAGAAACCTCAAGCAGACCAGACTCAAAGGGGTGACCCTCTGCTTGGGCACGCTACAAACATAAATTACAGAAATAATTCACAGAACAATTCACGAACAAATATACAAGAATTACTGTTGGTGCACAGGACAGGAGGGTCGCCAACACAACACACCTCCCATCTCTGGATGGAGCTGCACCTTAAACAGAGAATAAACAGATATCAGGCATCAGAAAGACAAAATTACTGTATAATTTGCCAAGCATTAATCAACAAGAAAAACAGAAAAATACTAAGGTGATCGCTGGCCGCTAGCCCTAAACTTCACTAAAAGACCCAGAATTTAGGTGAAGTTGAGGGCCACCGGCCCGCTCCAATTACTAATAACTAATTAAAAGGTAAAAAGTGTAAAACAAACTGTACCAATATGCTAGCATATGAAAGGGAAAATAAGTGCGTCTTAAGTCTGGACTTGAAAGTCTCCACAGAATCTGGTTGTTTTATTGATGACACAGAGACCATTCCACAGAACAGGGGCACGATAGGAGAAAGCTCTGTGACCCGCAGACTTCTATTTCCCCTAGGGACACAAGTGTCCTGCACCCTGAGAACATAAAGCCTGGCCCGGTACGTAAGGTTTAATTAGGTCAGCTAGGTAGGGAGGGTGCCCGTCCATGAATACTTTTATAGGTTAGTAGCAGAACCTTAAATCTGATCTCACTGGGACATGAAGCCAGTGAAGAGACGCCAAAATGGGTGTAATGTGGTCTAACTTTCTGCTTCGTGTCAAAAGTCTGGCTGCAGCATTTTGAACCAATGGAGAGCTCCAATGCTAGGCTGTGGTAACCAGAAAATAGAACATTGCAGTAGTCCAATCTAGAAGAGATGAACGTATGGGTCTCAGCAATCAGCCATAGAAAGGATGAGACAAATCTTCCGCTATATTTCACAGTTGGAAGAAAGCAGTCCTAGTAATATTTCTAATATGGAGGCCAAAGGACAACGAAGGATCAAAAATTACCCCAAGGTTCCTCACTTTGTCAGTGTGCTGTAGGACACATGAGCCTAGGCTGAGTGTTAACTGGTCAAATTGATGCCGATGTCTCACTGGACCAAGAACCATCATTTCACTCTTTTCAGAGTTTAAAAGTAGGAAGTTTCTAGACATCCAATTTCTCACTGCTGCAAGGGCAATCTTCTAAGGATTTTATGTTGAACCAGATTACCAGCAGTTATCGTGCATATATAACTGAGTATCATCTGCATAGCAGTGAAAGGTAATTCCACAATGCTGCAATTTGTGCCCAAGGGGTGCTATATAAATGAAGAAAAGCAGGGGGGCCTAAGGTTAGAGATAGTGTTTACTGTACAAACACAGTGAGAACAACTGGTTCAAGTATGACGCAGCCATGCAAGGGCACTCCCAGCAATCCCAAAATGATTTTCCAGCCTATCAAGTAGAATATGATGATCCACTGTATCAAAAGCAGCACTGAGATCTAACAGCAGCAGAACCGTAGTGGTGTCCGAGTCCATTGTAAGCAGAAGATCATTCACCACTTTAGTGAGAGCCGTCTCTGTGGAATGATATTTCTAAAAGCAGACTGCAGTGGCTCAAAGAGATTACTCTCAGTAAGATAGTCTACGAGCTGTCGTGACCACACTTTTTCCAGAATTTTAGAGCAGAATGATAGATGGAAGACGTGCTGTTCTGGAAAGCTTATTCCGTTTTGCAGTACACGCATTGTATTTTTCTTTCGGTTTAATTGATAATGGTCCCACATTTTCGACAGCTTCTGGTGTTTTCTCCGTGGGTTATTTTGTGCTCCGTGCCGCTCACAGTTTTCATCTCCGTCCGTCTTCATGTTGCATTTCGCGCTTTGCATGTGCTTTATGGAATCAAAGCGAAAATGAGCGCGCTGTGCATGTATGGTGCACATAGTAGTGAATTAAACAAAGCCTCAAGGCAGAGAATGTTGCCTCGAAGCATTTTAGTAATCAAATTATTCCATGAATCCTTTCAGCCCTAGTACAATGTGTGTACTGCGAAATGGAATTAGCTTTCCATAACAGCACTTCTTCCATCCTACAGCACCTGAGCTGAAAACCCACTGTATGCATCGAGCCTGCTAAGCAGACCCAACAGGTAATGTTCATGTCACGTTCACAAAAGTATTTAATTTAGATCACTGATTGCAAGTGGGATGGGGTATCGTTAAGAATCTATAAATTATTCGTTATGCTGGAGTTAGCTGGTTTGTCGGGGATAGCTCTTACGGCTTGCTATGACGAATCTTTGTTTAACCAGGTTAGTCCCATTGAGATCAAGGTCTCTTTTACAAGGGACACCTGGTCAACGAAAATATACAATTATAGACTTTTGATGAGGTGTACCCATGATTATGCATAATCATGGGTACACCGAAATCAAAAGTCTATAACTGCTTATTATATGGTAAACAAGAAAATTTGGAGTTTTTGTCAAACATACTAAAACTGAAAAATCAATCTTAAGTTTCAGCTCTTTATTATTACTGTCATACTGCACCAACTGACATCCCATCGATCGATTGGAGATGCCTGTTAAGTCCGTGACGAAGAGTCATCAGGCTTGTTTTCTTATAAAGTTTGCCATTCGCCTGTCGAGCTTCCGCGTAAAATTGACCGAGTACTCTGTCAAGCATCCGTCTGTCATAAGTTTCAAGTTGGGCGCATGTCCCTTTTCAGTGACGTACTTACGAAACAGGTTGGCTGTTAAGTGTGTATTTCTGCGAGTGTTCTTCGCATCTTTTTGTGTAAAATTCGTTTTAAGTCAGCATCGCTGACAGATGCAAACCTGTCTTCTGCCATCTTGTCAACAAACTGACAGCAAAGTAGGCGTTGTATCTCGTTATCTGATTGGTCGTTATCAATAGAAGGCGTTGCTCGATTAGCTAGCGCTATGCTGCACGCGAGGTGTACTTGTTTCACACCCGCGGTCTGCTCGGCTCCACCAGCGGTCACTCGGCATGTGGTACAGCTCAGAAGTGGCAAATGGGCCAATCAGCCAATTCACCTAACCTGTTAATCCTATGTCTAAAATAATTCCAACAGAAACTTCTTGAGGCCTAATATGGCAATATGTTTTAAGTTTGTTTTTTTTTGTCATCTTTTTTGTCATCTTTAAAATGAATCCAGAATATGCCAATTAGGGCTCTATTTAATGTTGTAGTGCATATGCTAGGCCTATGTGTGGCGCTACAACGTCCCCAGAAAAAAACAGAAGACTAGAGCATGCGCTCAGGCTGTGTAACATCTAATCAATTTAGCACCGAAAGCTACAGGTTTGCAACGCGACAGAGTAAAATAAAGCCTTTTAAGAGAAAGATGGTCTGAAATAGACTGACTGTGCATTTAAAGGGAAGCAGAGTGTTTGCCTATTTTTAAAAAACACAGTCCGCTCTACGTGGTGAGTGAGTATTGACCCGACGGCCGGCTACTGTCTCTCTCTGCCCGGTGTGAGGTGCGCAGCACTCCCCTCACACCGGGGGAGTCACAGCTCCGTCCCCAGCCACACTGACAATACTCTCTGAAAGAAAATCCTCTGAGCAGAAGTCTACTCTTTCTTCTGTGTTTTGCTCAGACTTGCACTGAGTGTTTCGCTTTGTAATTTTCCCTTTTTTGGCAACACACAATACTTCACAAACATGGTAACTTAATTAAAAAACAAACCAAAAACAGTGACTGTGAGGCTTGCATGTTCAACCCCAGCTGAAATTCATCTGCTGAATCGCAGAGAAAGGGAGATACAAAATAAATCATGTTTTAAAGGTTGGTGGACCCAGTCCAACCTTTAAAAAAAACAAAACTAATAATAATAATAATAATAATAGAAAAGGTTCAATTTTACAAGTTGGAGAAAAAACCAAATAGAAAGCCACATCCCATCGCCATTTTGCAAAAATGTCAAGACTTTGGAGCAGCGCCATTGTGTCATTGCTTAGGGAGAGCCCTGGACTATTGATGTTGTTTAAAAATGCAAAAATCGATTAATCGATAGAATGCTCGATTACTAAAATAGCTGTAGCCCTAAGGACGATTCTCGTTTCTTTCTCGCAACAAGACAGGAGTCCCAGTTAGTGACTTTAATCTGCACAAAAGTGACTCACGATTGACATATTCAGGGATGAAGTGGTGAAAAACAAAAAAAGCTGAAACCCAAATTACCCCCAACACCACCCCACATGAAAATGTTTGAATTCTAGAAGCTCTGAAATGCAATCTGGGACTATTCCAGACGATAACTGCAGTCAGTACAGCTTCAATTTTGGTGAGGGGAAAAAAGAAACAACTTTCCTCATTCAAATTCATTCCAGTAGTATTCTGCTCTTACTAGGATGCAACAGTTTCTAGCTTCAGATAGTTCTGGAGGAAATCACTGAAAATATGGTTTGACTGAAACAAATTGTCATTAAACTTAAATAAAACAGGGATGAAGTGGAGGTGTAAGAGTCACTGGGTGTTCACAGCAAACAGTTATTTCTGTATTTATTTATGTTCATTGTTAGTTGGTTTTATCTTTTCTGATGTTTGTTTTATCAGGTTCTTTTTGTCTCTTTCTTGAAAATTGTATTGTAGCATTATTAGTTATTGAGTTGTTATTATTACTATTATTATTGTTGTGTTGCTATTATTATTAAGTACAAAATAAATTAAAAAAAATTCCAATTTGTAATGCATTTGACTCTTTTATGACAACAAATGCTGAGCCATTAATTATTATACAGAAAACAAATGCACAGAACGTGCTGAGATGCAAACAGGCTTAATGCTAACTTTAACATTAAAACGCCATAGACATGCTAACGCGTTAGCATCGGTCCCATTTTTAAGTAATACAATACATCTATCAACTGTTTCAGAAGATCATAACAGGGTCGGTTTAACATAAAAAAAGGTAAATATTACTCACAGACATATCCTATTTAGGGTTTTAGCAGGGAAAAATTAAGATAAAGTGAAATAAAACAAAGAACCAATGAAGCAGCACATCGAAGCACTGCTTCATTGATTCAGGGTTCAAAGCAAAGCCATGCTGCAGAAATGGTTGATTACAGACCCGCTGCAGGGTCTATAATCATTGTAGAGAAATAATAATTTTCCTGACGAACACCCCTGTAAACAACGGCTACTCCGAAGGACCGATAAGGGAATCGTTAAGCAAACAGGCTATTGATGTCAGTGGATCGAATCATTTCTTAACAATACCCAAAAAGAACTGCTTCCCTATACCCATCCCTAAACAACACTCAATAAGCGTTTTGGAACTGACGACACCATTTGTTGAAGCTGTTGTAGGTGGAATTCTTTCCCATTCTTGCTGGATGTACCTTTCAGCATTGGTGCCATCACAGATGTGTAAGTTGCCCATGCAATGGGCACTAACACACCCCCATACTATTGCAGATGCTGGCTTTGAACTTTGCGCTGGTAGCAGTCTGGATGGTCTTTTTCCTCTTTTGTCCGGAGGACACGACATCCATGAGTTCCAAAAACAATTTGAAATGTGGACTCAGACCACAGCACACTTTTCCACTTTGCATCTGTCCATTCCAAATGAGCTCGGGCCCAGAGAAGGCGGCGGTGTTTCTGGATGTTGTTGATGTATGGCTTTCGCTTTGCATGGTAGAGATTTAACTTGCACTTGTAGATGTAGTGACGAACTGTGTTAACTGACAATGGTTTTCTGAAGTGTTCTGAGCCCACGCTGTAAGATCCTTTACACAATGATGTCGGTTTTTAATGCAGTGCCATCTAAGGGATCGAAGGTCGTGGGCATTCAATGTTGGTTTTCGGCTTTGCCGCTTACGTGTAGAAGTTCTCCAGATTATCTGAATCTTCTGATTATATTATGGACTGTAGATGAAGGAATCCCTAAATTCCTTGCAATTGAATGTTGAGAAACATTGTTCATAAAGTGTAGGACTATGGGTGCTCCTCGCCCCATCTTTGCTTGTGAACGGCTGAGCCTTTTGGGGATGCTCCTTTTATACCCAGTCATGACACTCACAATTAGTGTCCTCTGTTCCCAAACACTTATTGAGTGTTGTTGGAAGGAAAGGTGATGTAACACAGTGGTAAAACTGTCACCACTGTCACAATTAGTGTCCTCTGTTCCCAAACACTTATTGAGTGTTGTTGGAAGGAAAGGTGATGTAACACAGTGGTAAAACTGTCACCACTGTCCCAGCTTTTTTGAAATGTGTTGCAGGCATCCATTTCCAAATGAGCAAATATTTGCACAAAAACAATTAAGTTTATTAGTTTAAATATCTTGTCTTTGTGGTGTATTCAATTGAATATAGGTTGAAGAGGATTTGCAAATCATTGTATTCTGTTTTTATTACATTTCACACAACGTCCCAACTTCATTGGAATTGGATTTATAATTGGAAGAAAGCACCTTCACATCAGGGTGAATGTGAGGCATTATTTGTAACGCGCTTTGAACGTCTGATGCAAATAGAAAAGTGCTATATAAATGCAGTCCATTTACCATTTATTTGCCATTTGCAAGGAAGCGACACAAACAGAAGAGATTGCTGCTAGAGTTGTGCTACCATGCACCGTTGTTTTTGATCATTTTTTGACTTTTTTCCCCACTTATTCCAACTGTACAGGTAAGGTGCCTCAAGTCAACGTTGTTTCTCTGGAATTAGGCAATTGTTGTTCGTGTTGTGCTGTGAGTGATGCAGAGCGCATTTTGAAATCCTATTTGAGTGACCGAGATGTTCAGGTTGAAATGGATTGGCAAAAATACCATTTGAATCGCATTTCAAACCACCTCCATATGTGGTTTGAGTCCGCTTGGGGAAAAATTGGATCTCATCTTGTTTTTCGGTGTCCAGACTGCAACAAAAAAGTCAAGCTAAATACAAAAAAGTCAAGCTAAAAAAAAACATTTTGAGTGGTGATGTGAACAAAGCTAAAGGGTGCAGAAGAAGGTGACATAATTCAACTCCTCTTGTTCAGAGCCTTTCCTATACTGGAAAAAAATACAGCCATTTTGATCAGGTAGACCACAAGGCCTTGGTCCCTTGTTGAATGAAATTCCAGGGGGCAACTTGACCTTTGTACACGTGTCAAAATAGCCAGTCAGAGTGCATTGATCAGTCAATATAAAGGCATGATGATGTTACCCGAGGCCAAAATATGGCCATCGAGTATTGCAAAGGTTTTTGCATCTGTCCGTCTGTCTGTCCTATTAGTCCAGTCCTATTACTGCCAGTGTCTTCAAATTCACAGGGAACATTCTTGGGACAGAGACCTTGGAGAAGTTCAAAGATGGCTAACCTTGACCTGTTTTAAGAGGACAAAAGGTGACATTCTGTTTTTCCTATTTTTATGCTCTAATGTTTTTGAGCTGCTGCAGTCTGCTTTTAGAAAATATCATTCCACAGAGACAGCTCTCAGTAAAGTGGTGAATGATCTTCTGCTTGCAGTGGATTTGGACACCACTATGGTTCTGGTGGTGTTAGATGTTAGTTGCTGCATTTGATACCGTGGATCATCATATTCTACTTGATAGGATGGAGAATCATTTTGGGATTACTGGGAGTGCCCTTGCGTTGTTGGCGTCATACCTGACCAGTCGTTCTCACTGTGTTGTGTACAATAACACTACCTCTAACCTTAGTGATACGAAATTTGGGGTTCCACAGGGGTCTGTCTTAGGCCCCCTGCTTTTCTCCCTTTATATAGCACCCCTTGGGCACATATTGCAGCGTTTTGGGATTACCTTTCACTGCTATGCTGATGATACTCAGTTATACATGCCAGTAACTGCTGGTAATCTCATTCACATAAAAAACTTACAAGATTGCCTTGCATCAGTGAGAAGCTGGATGTCTCGAAACTTACTACTTTTAAACTCTGATAAGACTGAAATGATAGTTCTTGGTCTATTGAGACACTGGCATCAATTTGACCACCTAACACTTAGCCTAGGCTCGTGTCTTATACCTCACACTGACAAAGTGAGGAACCTTGGGGTAATTTTTGATCCTACGTTGTCCTCTGACCTCCACATTAGAAATATTACGAGGACTGCTTCCTTCCACCTGCGAAATATAGCGAAGATTCTTCCATTCCTGTCTATGGCTGATGCTGAGACCCTGATTCATGCGTCTGTCTCTTCGAGATTGGACTACTGCAATGTTCTATTTTCTGATTTACAGCAGTCCAGCATTAGGGGTCTCCAATTGGTTCAAAATGCTGCTGCCAGACTTTTGACATGAAGCAGAAAGTTTGACTACATTATACCCATTTTGGCGTCTCTTCACTGGCTTCCTGTCCCAGTGAGATCAGATTTTAAGGTTCTGCAACTAACCTATAAAATTGTTCACAGACTGGGACCTCCCCACTTAGCTGACCTAATTGAACCCTACATACCGGCCCGGGCTCTGCGTTCTCAGGGTGCTGGACTAATTTGAGTCCCTATGGTGAATTAAAAAATCTGTGGGTCACAGAGCTTTCTCTTATCGTGCCCCTGTTCTGTGGAATCATCTCCCTGCATCAATAAAAGTCAGATTCTGTAGAGACTTTCACATCCAGACTTAAGACGCACTTATTTTCCCTTTTGTATGGTTAGCATACTGGCGTAGTATCTTACTATGCTTTTTACTCTTTTAATCTAAATTCTGGGTCTTTTAGTGAAGCTTAGGGCTAGTGGCCGGCTATCACCTTAGTATTTCTTTTGTTTTTCTTATTGCTTAATGCTGACAAATTATACTGTATTTGTTGTTTCTGATGCCTGGTTGTTTTTTTTTTTCTCTCTCTCTGTTTGAGGTGTTGCTCCATATATTTCCTGTATATTTGTTTTGTGACTTGTTTTGTAATTTGTGTCTGTAGCATGGCCCAAGCAGAGGGTCACCCCTTTGAGTCTGGTTTTCTTGAGGTTTCTTCCTCAAATCATCAGAGGGAGTTTTTCCTTACCACTGTCACCTGTGTTCTTGCTCTGGTGGTTGGTAAGGTTAGACCTTACTTGTGTGAAGCTCCTTGCCTTTGTTGTGATTTGGCGCTATATAAATGAAAAGAAATTGAAATTGATTTGGATTATGCTCATACGGCTGAGGGTATTTTAGCATTTAGCATAGCATTTATAGCATTGTGCTATATTCTATCTATATTTTCTTGCAGTCGTTTATAAAACAGGTATGGAGTTGCTGGCTGGAGTAATTCTGTTCTGTCTGGATTCCATTCTTACTGGAACACTTCATGTAAACAAGGCTGGTGTCAGAACTTGTAGACGCTTTGTTTCCTGGCTTCAGGCTGAACCACAGTTGTGATGTATCCACTGATAATGGCGTTTAGTGAAACAAAACGTTTATTGATATTAACATACTCCGATCATTACATGAAAGGCAAAACCCACTGAATCATGAAAAGGGTATCATCATCACATCCGACATGAAAGCAGTGTTTTACTTCCTAACTGATCCTAAATGAAGGTGGTGATCGGTGTCTTGATATTAATATTAATATTTCTCCCAACCTGATGTACATCACACTGTAGAAAATGTAAGCAGAATGATTCTTCTTCTTTGTCTTTCGGCTGTTGATTATAAAGTGGAAATGTAAAATGATTATCAACATGGATCACATCAGAAATGTTTCACACATTAAAGAAAAGCCTCAGTGCCTTCTAGTTTGTTCATGATAGTCTTTCCTTTCATGAATGCTTAATATGAAGCTTTTTTGTTAGTTTTGTCTATTACATGTGAACACTTTGCAGTGGACTTGGAGCAACAGTTCATCTATTACTGGACAGTTCCATGTGACCGTCACGTCCGTTACCACTTTCAATGGCCTTGCGGTGATCAAGCTGTCTCATGTAGTTGCCCAAATAAACATGAAATTGACAACTATTATGTTTCACCGGTGCTAATTTCCTGTGGATCTGCAGTTTCCGTCATGGCAGCAAATGTTTTTGAGATCAGTGTAAATCCGGTGTACAATTTTGGGGGTAGGTGTTGATCTCTGGGCCAAATCCAGCTCGCCACGGCTTGTAGACGAACCATGTGCTTTGTGTATTTTAGTAAACAGCCCCTCGAATGTCACAGGATAGATAGATATAGATAGATAGATAGATATATACTTTTAATGTCCCCATGGGGAAATTTGTCTTGGACTTCTCAAAAATCATGACCCATACAAAGATACAGAACAAGACATAAACAGTTCATAACAATAAAGAAATAAATACATAAATAAAGAATAAAAAAAAATAAAAAAAACATACAAGTACTAAATCCTCCTAATGTGCCTGATTGTTAGCGGTGTTTATTATGATATTTGTTAAGGGCTATGATTGATATAGGAACAAAAGAGTTCCTATATCTATTCAGGCTGCAATGGGGGACTCTGAAACGCCGGCCCGATGGTAGCAACTCGTATTGCGTGTGCAGAACATGGGAGGAGTCAGAAAGAATTCTGTCCGCTTGCTTCATCACGCACTGATCAAAAATTGACTGAGGATTGTTATACTGTTTCAAACCAATGATTTTTATTGCTGTGAGAACAAGGTAGTTTAATTTTGATCTTAGGGACACAGGAAGGTTCCCAAACCAAGTGGTTATGCCATATCTTAGAATGCTTTCAAGAACTGCCTGATAAAACAGTAACATAATTTTTTGGTCGACTCCATGAAACGCAAACGCCGTAGAAAATAGTCGTTGATTCAAGCGGGAACATAACCAGTCAACATGAGTGTTCCATGTAAGGGAACTGTCTATACAGACACCAAGATATTTGTACGATTGCACCTGTGTGATTGGTTGCTGGTGTATAATTACAGGGTTGTGATTGCCAACTAACTTTGGGTCAAAAATGACTTCCTCTGTCTTTTTAACATTTAAAATAAGGTAACTGGAATCACACCACTCAACAAACTGTCTCACCTCTGAATGATAGATATTCAAATCATCATTCTGTTGAAGTAAGCACAGAAGTGCTGAATCGTCTGAATATTAAAAAATATAGTTCCCAGGGTGCTTGGCTGAACACTCATTAGTATATAAAGTAAAAAGGACAGGTGAGCTCACACATCCCTGTGGTGCTCCAGTACTGATGTCTTTGATTTGGGACAGGCTAGAATTTACCTTAACCTGCTGTGTTCTGTTTGTCAAAAAAGAGTGAAACCACCGTATAAGTGACGGGTTGACATCCAGTGCTTTAAGTTTCTGAATTAGTAAGTATGGCTGAAGCGTATTAAAGGCGGAGCTGAAGTCAATAAAAAGTAATCGGGCATATGATGACTTGTCATCAAGCTGTTTTAAAACAAGATGCATGATGGTGGAAATCGCATCATCTGTGCATCGCCCTTGTCTGTAAGCAAACTGAAATGGATCTAATTTGCCATCTACATCTATTTTCAGCCTGCTCACAATGTATTTCTCGAAACATTTCATCACAACTGATGTCAATGCTATAGGCCTAAAATCATTGTCTTCGCTGGGGTTTGCCTTCTTGGGCACTGGGATGATCATAGAACGTTTCCACAGGGCAGGGACTGTATGGGTGTCTATAGACTGTTGAAAAACAGGACACCAAGCTGCAGTAAGCTCCTGTGCAAATGTTCTTAACAAAAATGATGAAATCCCATCTGGCCCTGCAGCCTTTTTTAACGGAGCACGCCGAAAGAGATGTTCGACCTGTTGTGGATCAATCCACAGTCTATGTGACGCATTATCAGAGGGGGGTAGGGAGTCCAGCTCCTTTTTACACTTTTCAGAGAAATCATGTGTCTCAAATCTCAAATAAAAATCATTTAACTCATTGGCCATTTTGGAGTCATCAAGTGATATAAAATGCTTTTTATAAGGGTTCATGTTTGTGATAGCCTTCATAGAATCCCAGACTCTCTTGGTGTCTGAAATATTAAAATTAAGTTCTAAAAGCTCTTTCTGTTTTCTCCTTGCTACACGCAATTGCTGATTAAGTTCTTTTTGTGCTGATATCAGTGCAGCCTTATCATGAGTTTTAAAAGCAATTTTCTTTCTGTTAATACAGTCTTTGATTTGCTTAGTAATGAAGGGTTTGTTATTTGGATATATAACAACATCCTTTTTTATGACAACACTTTCAATACAGAAATGAATATAGTCTGTAATTGCCTCTGTAGCAGAGTCAAGGTCCTGGCTGTGAAATATGTTCCAGTCTGTACTGAGAAAACAACCTTTTAGAGTCTCAATGCTGTCATTAGACCATAATGTTACCCGTTTTGTCTTTGGCTTAGAGCTCTTTAATACAGTCCTGTATGAAGATAATAAGAGAACAGTGCTATGGTCCGAGTTGGCTACAGGGGGCTTCAAGGTGGCAGTATAGGCATTTTTAACATTTCCGTAGCATTTGTCTAATATGCTGTTATTTCGTGTAGCACATCTCACATACTGTTCATAATCCGGTAGCAATAGTTCCAATTTACAGTGATTAAAGTCACCCAGAATAAAAACCGGCGCACCCGGTGTGCGTTGCAGTTGATTGTGTATACAGTCAGCTGTAAGACGCGCAGCCCTTGCTGCGTTCGCACTGGGGGGGATGTATGCTGCACACAGGATAATATTCCCAAACTCCCTAGGTAAATACCAGGGCCTCAAAGATAAGCAAAGGAGTTCAGCGTCAGGAGAACATACCATTGCTCTCGCCGTAACCTGTCGACACCATTTGTCATTCACGTAGACCACAATGCCTCCGCCTCTGCTCTTTCCTGAGGCTGATGTTCTGTCCGCCCGAAAAAGTGAAAATCCATCCACTTCAACCAGGGAATCCGCGATGTCCGAATGCAAGCAGGTCTCAGTAAACACCATAACGCCTGCTTCACGGTACTCATAGTAGGCTTTGGCGTTAATCCGAAGTTCGGTGATTTTGTGCTGCAGTGACCTTATGTTAGACAGGATCATTGACGGCAAGGGTGGTTTGTATCGACGCCGGCGAACCCGCTGTCTGACGCCTCCTCTGCGGCCTCTCCTCCGTTGGCGTCCGCCTGTGAACTGGGCTCTAATTTCATTAGGCAGGTCCGGAGCAGCGGAGATATTTGAGAACCGCAGGGACAAAAGGATATCTCTCGTGTATGTTAGCGGTGATACTGCAGTTGTGCCACATACTAACTGTTGACAAGAAGTTACCAGATATATCAGAAGCAAAGTGAGGAGGAAGAATACGAAACTGGGCGCCATGTCGTGCCCTGTAGGTCGACACTGGCAACGCCAATCCCTGCGCAGAAAAACGCTGGCAGTTCCTGGAGAACCACTGCTTGGAGCACCAACAAGCCACTCAGTCCCAAAAACAAAACAATATATGACAAAAAGGAACAAAAGACAATAAACGATAGACAATTTTGTTTCGGTCACAACAGCGAGAGCCCGAGTCGCCAGCAGAGCAGCGCCAAACAGGAAGCAGGAATGCGAGAATGCGCGTGTCTCAGGATACAAGAGTCCTGATTGGACCTTTTTCGTGGATGAGTCCTTCTCGCGGTGAATCAAAGTGCCGCTTAGACGAGCGTTCAGTCAATACATGCACATTTGCCAAAAACATGAGGAACCCTGAGAAGGTGACTTGTAATCAAATAAAAAAATCTGCCTAAATTGATATGTCTGTAAGCCATCTGTGATTAATTAATAACAAATCTGTAACAGAACAATGATACATCAACAATCTCCATGATATTTTTGGTACTGTCATTGCCATATGCTAAAAATATAACTATTACTCTGGAATTTTGGCCTCAGATACGGTCAGTTTTGCTCCTAGAACTTCCTATTTTATAAAATTTCTTTAGGCGGCCCCCTCTGCACCTTTCTCGCATCATGGCTCTTCAGGTAATTCTGTCGTGACCTTTTTTAAAGTCCAAATTGTCTGATTTTAGCTTTTTAAAATGTGAATTCTTTCTAGTTTCTTTACTTCTTTGGGGTTTTGGACAAGACATTTTTTTGGGCATTATCTTGGGCTTTGTGAAACACTGATCAATATTTTTCACCATTTTCTGACATTTTATAGACAAGTTAAGACAAGTTAAATGATTAAGCCAGAAAATAATCAGCAGATTACTTGATAACGAAAATAATTGTTAGTTTAAATTATGTAAGATTTCCTTACACATATATGCAGCAAAACTGTACTTTTTAAGTTGTTGTTATGTTATACCCTTTTTATAGTTGAATTTTGGATTTTATTTTTTTGGGAAAAATACTTTTAATGATTAAATATTTGATATTTGAGTTCAAGTTATCGGTTAGAATTTCTGGTTATGATTTACAGCTAAACCAAATGGTAATTCTGCAATCTGACAATCAAAAGACTAATAAAAAAATGTAATGGTTAAATTAATTGAGTCTAAGAAAAATAATAATTGTAAATTGGAGCCCCTGTGTGCTGGTTTAATAATGCAAACAGAGGGGAGCAATGGCAGTTCAGACGTTCATCTTAATCTGATTGTGATAGCATAAAACTGCAATGTTAAATAATCATTTAAAATAAGCTAATTGTCATTTAGAGGTTGGAGGTTGCCTGGAGGAGGTGACGGTTTACAGGTAAAAGCAGTGGGCCTGTAACCAAAGATCCTCAGTTCAGATCCCCGTTAGACCATAAAATCACTAAAGTGAATGTGAGACATCAATGCAAATTGCATTGAATGCAGTCCATCTACCACTGTTGCTAACACATTTAAGTTGGTAGTAAATGCATCAAGTTCATGAAACTCTGTAAAATATAATATTTAATAAAATCTAAAATCTTACAGTATGTGTTCAGTTCTCTTAAAATTTTTGTTGTATGTGTCTTTTTTTAATCCAAAACTCTTAAGTCTCGGTCACACGGCACTAATGAAGAACACTGAAGCCAAAACGAAACAAGAAATCTGGATTTATGTTGACTTTCGTAGACATCGTTTAACCGCCGTCCAGCTTCATTCCTGTAGCTGGCGCTTCGTCAGGATTTTCAAACTGTTGAGAAATGTGAACGAATCCCAATGACAACCTCAATTTGTCCGTATTCCGTTTTGCTTTCTGAGTTGATGGTTCCTCATCGTTTGCCTAGTTCCCGTACCGTCAGCTTTCCGTTTGACTGTTGTCCAGCTTCGTCCAACCACCCAAGTCCGACGTCTTGCACGAACATTGATATCTGAACGGCTCAGTAACTAAGTATCTGACGAGCTGAACGTGACTTGTCCATGTGTGGGACAAAAAGCAACGTTGTCATGCAGAAACAATAGGGGCAAGAACGTTTTATCAAGTACTTTAACTATTCACGCATGTTTCAGTCAGTGTGGCTGGAGAGGCTGTGCGCGCACACACAAACGGCTGTGTGCCACAAATGGCTGTGTGTGTATATCTCACACCTGCAGGTGCTGTGGAGAGTGCAGGCTTGGCAGCAGAAATGATCACAGGTCTGATTACCCACTGTCAAGTCATGTCATCGTGAATGTTTCGTTTTGATTTTGTTTAAAGTGTCAAGGTCCCCGTTCGCTTCATTTTCTTTTGTTAGTTTTGGTTTTGTTTCATTCTTTTATGCGCTCTGGACTCGCAGGCTTTTTGGTAATGGGAGAAATGCCGGCGCATTCGTCCACCTTTTCTCTGATTTGTGACTTTTTTCCTTCGTTCAGCTATCGTGTTGTGCTGTGCGATCGGGCCCTTAGCTGAAAGGTGCTAAGACAGCACATAATTGTGCTGTAGTCAGATGGCTCACACATTGACAGAGGATGGTGGTTTGATTCCCCACACATCACCGTTGGACAAATGAGACATTTGCACTTGTATTGCAGAGAAATGGACTTGTCCTGTACCTCAGTTAAAATGACGAGGTACAGTTCACATTAATTTAATTTAATGTGATTTAAATGATCAAATTCTAAATTACACTAATATGAAATAAAAATTGCTGATCTATGCCTGTTTGTCCATCTTACCTATTCCATCCTGGCTAGTAGTATTAATATTAAATTTGTTCTCTGAAAATTGCTTGCGGTTACATGCAACATAAATTGTGGAATGCAATCTTCAGCTTGTAATAGGCCTGGGCGATTTGGCCTAAAAATGAAATCTCAGATTTTTTCAGAAAAAATGTGTTTTTTGATTCCCCCCCACTGTTTTAAAGAAAACATTTAGTACAAATGACAGAGATAACTCAAAACAAGTTTTGCTTTTATTTTATCAAAAACTTAAAACTAACCCCTACTTAACTACTGGAATTGAAGCTCCAACTGTTCTTTTGATTTAAAAAATACACTTGGGTAAACGATTCCACCAAAGTAAGCTGCTTTTTTGCAGGGGTTTGTGCTCTTGTTCCCCTCGTAAAGTGTGGCATTTCTCCCATGCAGCTGGGTGCCTCTGTTTAGATGCTGGAATAAGTTTGTTGTGCGGCTGCGTTTTTTTGCGATGGGCTTTCAGGGTTCTCCCCAAAAATTTTTAGTATAGCGGTGCTGTTGGCAATTATCACCCAAGGCGGCGCGTTGCGAGTCATTTTGATTGGTTTTAGATTAGAGCCCAACCGATATGGATTTTTTGAGGCCGATGCCGATAATATTTAGATGAAAAAAATGCCGATAATCGATAAATTGGCTGATTTGCCGATAAATCAGCTGATACAATTTTTTTTTTTTTTTGAATGAATAAAATGTTCTTTTTTGGACCCTGAACAAAAAAGGTATGAGCTAAAAGCTGAAGCTTTGTCCTCATATTGATTAACTTTATAACACAGAAGAATTTTCAAGTTCAAAAAATGCAAGAATGCAATTGGAGCAGTTAGGGGCTATTCAAACGGGCCAACTAGTAAGATATCAGTCCTGAAAACGATCTTTGCCATATCACGTGAGGTAAATCTGCCCTACGATTGGATTTTGGAAAACCACGTGATGGAGAACCAATTCCATTTGGACACTCACATTGCACACGTCATCACACATCTTCTGTGAGGAGTACCAAGATGGCCGTAGTGGATCGAAAGTCCGCGGAGTTAACTTTTCAGCAAAAAAAAAAAAAAAGTAAGTTTCTATCTCATATCATTAAAAAGTTATTTACAATTTAGTAAAGATAAAGCTTGGTCCCAGCCGTCGTATACGATGGCGTCGGCCCCAGAGGGTTCATGGCGAACGGCAGTAATTCCCAGAACCCTTCCGGACGACCAGTGAATCTGAATGTTTCAACCTCTTCAATCAATCAATTTTATTTATATAGCGCCAAATCACAACAAATAGTTGCCCCAAGGCGCTTTATATTGCAAGGCAAAGCCATACAATAATCACAGAAAAACCCCAACTGTCAAAACGACCCCCTGTGAGCAAGCACTTGGCGACAGTGGGAAGGAAAAACCCCCTTTTAACAGGAAGAAACCTCCAGCAGAACCAGGCTCAGGGAGGGGCAGTCTTCTGCTGGGACTGGTTGGGGCTGAGGGAGAGAACCAGGAAAAAGACATGCTGTGGAGGGGAGCAGAGATCAATCACTAATGATTAAATGCAGAGTGGTGCATACAGAGCAAAAAGAGAAAGAAACACTCAGTGCATCATGGGAACCCCCCAGCAGTCTAAGTCTATAGCAGCATAACTAAGGGATGGTTCAGGGTCACCTGATCCAGCCCTAACTACAAGCTTTAGCAAAAAGGAAAGTTTTAAGCCTAATCTTAAAAGTAGAGAGGGTGTCTGTCTCCCTGATCCGAATTGGGAGCTGGTTCCAGAGGAGAGGAGCCTGAAAGCTGAAGGCTCTGCCTCCCATTCTACTCTTACAAACCCTAGGAACTACAAGTAAGCCTGCAGTCTGAGAGCGAAGCGCTCTATTGGGGTGATATGGTACTATGAGGTCCCTAAGATAAGATGGGACCTGATTATTCAAAACCTTATAAGTAAGAAGAAGAATTTTAAATTCTATTCTAGAATTAACAGGAAGCCAATGAAGAGAGGCCAATATGGGTGAGATATGCTCTCTCCTTCTAGTCCCTGTCAGTACTCTAGCTGCAGCATTTTGAATTAACTGAAGGCTTTTCAGGGAACTTTTAGGACAACCTGATAATAATGAATTACAATAGTCCAGCCTAGAGGAAATAAATGCATGCAAAAAAAGCAGTCCTACATATTTGTTTAATATGTGCATTGAATGACATATCCTGATCAAAAATTATGCCAAGATTTCTCACAGTATTGCTAGAGGTCAGGGTAATGCCATCCAGAATAAGGATCTGGTTAGACACCATGTTTCTAAGATTTGTGGGGCCAAGTACAATAACTTCAGTTTTATCTGAGTTTAAAAGCAGGAAATTAGAGGTCATCCATGTCTTTATGTCTGTAAGACAATCCTGCAGTTTAGCTAATTGGTGTGTGTCCTCTGGCTTCATGGATAAATGGAAATGGATAGATAAAGCTGAGTATCATCTGCGTAACAATGAAAATTTAAGCAATGCTGTCTAATAATACTGCCTAAGGGAAGCATGAATAAAATTGGTCCTAGCACAGAACCTTGTGGAACTCCATAATTAACCGTAGTCTGTGAAGAAGATTCCCCATTTACATGAACAAATTGTAATCTATTAGATAAATATGATTCAAACCACCGCAGCACAGTGCCTTTAATACCTATGGCATGCTCTAATCTCTGTAATAAAATTTTATGGTCAACAGTCTCAAAAGCAGCACTGAGGTCTAACAGGACAAGCACAGAGATGAGTCCACTGTCTGAGGCCATAAGAAGATCATTTGTAACCTTCACTAATGCTGTTTCTGTACTATGATGAATTCTAAACCCTGACTGAAACTCTTCAAATAGACCATTCCTCTGCAGATGATCAGTTAGCTGTTTTACAACTACCCTTTCAAGAATTTCTGAGAGAAAAGGAAGGCTGGAGATTGGCCTATAATTAGCTAAGATAGCTGGGTCAAGTGATGGCTTTTTAAGTAATGGTTTAATTGCTGCCACCTTAAAAGCCTGTGGTACATAGCCAACTAATAAAGACAGATTGATCATATTTAAGATCGAAGCATTAATTAATGGTAGGGCTTCCTTGAGCAGCCTGGTAGGAATGGGGTCTAATAGACAGGTTGATGGTTTGGAGGAAGTAACTAATGAAAATAACTCAGACAGAACAATCGGAGAGAAAGAGTCTAACCAAATACCGGCATCACTGAAAGCAGCCAAAGAGAACGATATGTCTTTGGGATGGTTATGAGTAATTTTTTCTCTAATAGTTAAAATTTTAGTAGCAAAGAAAGTCATGAAGTCATTACTAGTTAAAGTTAAAGGAATACTCGGCTCAATAGCGCTCTGACTCTTTGTCAGCCTGGCTACAGTGCTGAAAGGAAACCTGGGGTTGTTCTTATTTTCTTCAATTAGTGATGAGTAGTAAGATGTCCTAGTTTTACGGAGGGCTTTTTTATAGAGCAACAGACTCTTTTTCCAGGCTAAGTGAAGATCTTCTAAATTAGTGAGACGCCATTTCCTCTCCAACTTACGGGTTATCTGCTTTAAGCTGCGAGTTTGAGAGTTATACCACGGAGTCAGGCACTTCTGATTTAAGGCTCTCTTTTTCAGAGGAGCTACAGCATCCAAAGTTGTCCTCAATGAGGATATAAAACTATTGACTAGATAATCTATCTCACTCACAGAGTTTAGGTAGCTACTCTGCCCTGTGTTGGTATATGGCATTGGAGAACATAAATAAATGGCAACTTTCTGGCTTTAAGAAACACTATAAGAAATCAGGAAAAAAAATTGTTGCAGTCAGTAACGGTTACTTTTTTTAGACCAAGCAGAGGGAAAAAAAATATGGAATCACTCAATTCTGAGGAAAAAAATTATGGAATCATGAAAAACAAAAGAACGCTGCAACACATCACTAGTATTTTGTTGCACCACCTCTGGCTTTTATAACAGCTTGCAGTCTCTGAGGCATGGACTTAATGAGTGACAAACAGTACTCTTCATCAATCTGGCTCCACCTTTCTCTGATTGCTGTTGCCAGATCAGCTTTGCAGGTTGGAGCCTTGTCATGGACCATTTTCTTCAACTTCCACCAAAGATTTTCAATTGGATTAAGATCCGGACTATTTGCAGGCCATGACATTGACCCTATGCGTCTTTTTGCAAGGAATGTTTTCACAGATGCATTATCATCTTGAAAAATGATTTCATCATCCCCAAACATCCTTTCAATTGATGGGATATGTAAAGTGTCCAAAATATCAATGTAAACTTGTGCATTTATTGATGATGTAATGATAGCCATCGCTCCAGTGCCTTTACCTGACATGCAGCCCCATATCATCAATGACTGTGGAAATTTACATGTTCTCTTCAGACAGTCATCTTTATAAATCTCATTGGAACGGCACCAAACAAAAGTTCCAGCATCATCACCTTGCCCAATGCAGATTCGGGATTCATTACCGAATATGACTTTCATCCAGTCCAATCCACAGTCCACGATTGCTTTTCCTTAGCCCATTGTAACCTTGTTTTTTTTCTGTTTAGGTGTTAATGATGGCTTTCGTTTAGCTTTTCTGTATGTAAATCCCATTTCCTTTAGGCGGTTTCTTACAGTTTGGTCACAGACGTTGACTCCAGTTTCCTCCCATTCGTTCCTCATTTGTTTTGTTGTGCATTTTTGATTTTTGAGACATATTGCTTTAAGTTTTCTGTCTTGACGCTTTGATGTCTTCCTTGGTCTACCAGTATGTTTGCCTTTAACAACCTTCCCATGTTGTTTGTATTTGGTCCAGAGTTTAGACACAGCTGACTGTGAACAACCAACATCTTTTGCAACATTGTGTGATGATTTACCCTCTTTTAAGAGTTTGATAATCCTCTCCTTTGTTTCAATTGACATCTCTCGTGTTGGAGCCATGATTCATGTCAGTCCACTTGGTGCAACAGCTCTCCGTGTGATCACTCCTTTTTAGATGCAGACTAACGAGCAGATCTGATTTGATGCAGGTGTTAGTTTTGGGGATGAAAATTTACAGGGTGATTCCATAATTTATTCCTCAGAATTGAGTGAGTCCATATTTTTTTCCCTCTGCTTGGTCTAAAAAAGTAACCGTTACTGACTGCCACAATTATTTGTCTGTGATCTGCTTTTTTTTCTACAAAATTAAACAACGGAATGAACATCCTCCGAGGCCGGTGATTCCATAATTATTGCCAGTGGTTGTACATAAACTGAGTTGAACTGAAACGGGAGAAATGTGGGGTGAATGTAGTCGCAAAGTTATTACAAACAACATCCTTATAAACTGACTTTTGTCAGCCGATCAGTGCAGTGTGACGGCGAACTACAGGGGCCGGTGATGAACACATTTAAGCAGGGGTGCAAGCAGCTCTCAGTTGAATGGAGTCAGAGCTCCATCTACTGGACAAACAGTGCAAGGACATTTTACATTGCTGACACGAACATTATTTCAGTAACTGTTGTGTTTATGAGAAATTATCGGCTTTCTATCGGCACAATTTGGCCAATAGTGAGTACTTTGGAAGGGCTTATATTGGCCGATAATATCGGCCGCCCGATATATCGGTCAGGCTCTATTTTAGATGCATTGAAAGCAAGAATAATAGACAAAAAAAAAAAAAATTACTTATGTTGTAATATCTAAGTTCTTTTTTCATGTTTCTGTCTAAGTTAATAAAATAAATAACATTGAAAAGTTTAAAAAAACACATTAATGTTTGATGGACATAACATTTGCTCTCCTCTTCTTTAAAAATGACACACTGTACCTTTAATCCTGTCAGACAGGCAGTTTTTTTTTTTTTGTTTTGTTAAGTTGACAGTTTAGTTTTTTTCTTTTTAACATTTCTGAGTGGGATTACATACTTAAAAAAAACAAACAAAAAAACACATATAGCCCCTAATTGTCGTGTTTGAACAAGAGCTAAACCTGGACTGATTTGATTGTCAAACCAGAATCAAATTTATTGGAAAGTAAGTTCTCACATGCAAGTAATTTGATGTGGTGTCATTGGTGCATAAACAACAATAATAAAGAAAACAAACAAACACTTCTGTAAGATGTAAACAAGTAAATTTGCTCTTTTAAAGATGAAACTCTGCATGGAAATACTTTCTGAATCAGTTTTTCACACTTTACTGCACACTTTACTGTTTCACTGAGACTGTGTGGTCACGATGATCGTTGATTAAAATTGCTTTGCTGTTTTTTTTTTGCAGCGTGGAGCGTCTGTACACACTTTTTCCTCCCTCTCTCTGTCTCTCTCCCTCTCTATCTGTAAGCAAGCGAATGACTCGTCACGCTCACACAGTCTTTGTGGCTTATTTGAGCAAACTTTGGAAACATGAAGGCTTTCAACTGTAAAATAAAGCCTTAATGTGTCACTGGCTATGCAGGCAGAAGGAGCTCTATAATTTTGTATTTCTTAATTTGTCCGCAACAAAAAACTCGAATTAATCGATAAAATCTATATATCGCCCAGGCCTAGCTTGTAAGCATAGTAGGTGTGCTATACAACCAGTACATTCCAGTAGATTGAGCTTTTAAATGTGTCTTGAAGTAATGAAGCATTTGGTGAAGTAACTGACTGGAAGGTTTAAAGTGTCAAGTCTTAACAACATTACTTCTTTCCAGGGATGCACGGTCCACATTTTTTTCACTACGGATCCCGATACCTGAATTTGGATATTAGCTGATACCGATACTATTCAGATAGCAGAGCTCTGTTTGATTTAATATCATTATTATCATTGTTGATTTTATATGAGGATATTTTGTGTCTCCAGTTATGCAGCTTCATGATGAAGTGGTATAGAGGAGGATTTTCTTCAAATGAAGACCTGAAAGTTCAGCTACCATTTGCCAGAAGGTACATCTAAGATGCAAGCCTAAATTTGATGTCTTGGTGAAAGAGTTAAGTACTTTCATTTATTTTTGGCTCATTGGCTGAAGTTTCATCTGTTGAACACCAGATGGCACACCCACCCCCAGTACATGTTTGAGGGCTGCGCATTTCCCCATTTCCAAAACGCCACAACAACCAAAAAAATAAAAGTACTTAATTTACCATATTTGGGGTCAGTCTGGGTACTTTGTTGGACCCTTCCTTCCAGTCCAGCTCATTCTGTCTTTCTGACCCCCCTAAAAAAATCCTAGTGCTCTTTAATGTGGAGCTTTTTGAAATGTTTAAGTTCGCTGTATTGTAAGTTGTGACGGTGCTTCTGCCTCTCAGTACAACAGCTTTACAAACTTTGTGTGTTGCTTTGCAGTGTTTCAGTGGACATGTACTCCTCAATGCTTGCCTGCTAGCTGGCTGCAAATTGCAGAAGGGATTTCCTGAATGGAGGTGCGTCTCATTACTCCGTGTTTCATTGGGAATGCCTCCGTTCAGACCCACACTCCGCAGCCAGCAGAGCCGCTCACAGCACTTGTGGGGACATTTCAGCACACACACACAGACAGCTCCTGGATTGGAAAACCCCGCAGGTTGTGTCGGATATTTTCAATCTATGAATTACGTTGATATCTGAACTCGATACCAATATTGGATCGAATCTGCCCCATCCCTACATCGTTCTTTTTACATAATGTTCCTTAATAATACCAGGAATGGCACTGATGCCTCACAGCAAGAAGGCCATGGGATCACTTCCCGCCTGTTTTTTTTCTTTGTGGAGTGTGTGTGTGTCCTCTGGGCTCTCCAGTTTCCTTCAACAATCGAAAACATGCTTATTTGGGATCTGCTCCTTTCTTTGACCCTGACCGAGGCAGCCTCTCGACATCTGGAGTTGGTCCCTGTGCGCCGGGCTGTGGCTGTGCACTGCTCCAGTGGTTAGATTGTGTTTTAAGCGCCAGTCACAACCCACTGTGCGTTTTTTTTTTTTCGCCTTACGTTTTCTGCGGATGCCACGGCCACTACGTTTTTGTGAAAACGTACGGAGGCAGTAGCAAGAGGAGGGAGGAAGTACGTTCAACGCACGTCTCTAGGAGTGTAAAGATAAAGAGTTGACAATAAAGCAGTGTGTGTGTGGGGTCGGCTTTTCTTTTGATGTGTGTGTTATGAGCGGTCCCAGAGCGGCAGGTGTTTTTCGGCATCGGCGATGCATGAGCATGTCCAGCCTGTTGGTGCAAAGTCACACAAGGTGTGACACACTGATAGAGGAATATATTCACTACACACTTGATTACCAGATTTTTTAATTTCAACTTAATTCTAATTTATATATCTGTATCACAATCTTCAAGATCTGTTACCTCCAATTTAATTCCGTAGTATGTGGTGAGTAGTCTACTGCCTCCGTACGGATTTGTTTAATTCAATAGTAATTGAATGAAAATGTGCTGCTTTGAATCCGTACTGAGGCAGTACTCACAACGTGCGTCATCTCTACTGCTGATGAATCTGCAGCCTGACCGCAGCGAAGGTTCTGCATGCACTGAAACCTCTACTGCGTGTCTGCGTGTGTCTGTGTGCTCCTAAATTTGTACTGAGGCAGTACTTATGATGTACGGATCTCCAAATTTAGCCCACGTTTTTGCAAGTAGACTGCGCGCACGTGCAAGTACGGCGGGTTGTGACCACGGCTTAACTGTTACTAGGATGGTTAAATGCAGAGGACAAATGTACAATGACAATAAAGAAAATAGAGAATTTGACCACTAAAAATGGTCCTGGTAGATTTTTGACTTTCTCAGCTCAACATTTATTTATGTATACCAGCCTGTATCCTACGTTCGGATTAATTAGGGCCCGAGTAGGCAACGTCCTATGACGACCCTATTGTAATTGCGCTGTTTATTATTATTATTATTATTATTATTATTATTATTATTAGGGCCCGAGTAGGCAACGTCCTACGAGGACCCTATTGTAATTGCGCTGTTTATTATTATTATTATTTATTATTATTTTCACTCTTGAAATCGAAATTTCGGCCTCTTCCCATGCTCAAAAACTCACCAAACTTTCCAAGGTCGTCCAGCTGGATCCAAAATTCGATATTTTGGGCGCGTCGCAAATGGCCGCAGAAAAATCGCGAAATAGCGCCCCCTTGAAATTTTCAAAAACCCCTCCGCATTGGGCTTTTTTCGTAGCCTCACGAAATTCGGTACACATATTTACCATGCCAGGACGCACGAAAAAGTCTCTTACTCTCATGGTGAAATATCGACAGGAAGTCGGCCATTTTGATTTTAAGTTTCGATTTTGAGCAAATTTTTGCCATTTTTGGCCATTTCCACTACTTACATTTGAACAAACTCGTTCTAGGGATTTTATCCGATCGTCTTCAAATTTGGTCAAAATCATAACAACACAATGGTTATCAAAAGATTCTAATTAAGTCAAAAGGCGTGGCTGCTAGGGGTCGTCAAACCTTGGCGAGCTTTTCGGAGCACTCCATTTCACTTCGAACGGCTGTCACGCCCACATACTTCATCATAGATCCTTCAAACTTGCTGGACATGATGAGGGCTCCACCCTGAACGTCTACATATCTTAAGTTCCCACCTGCGCCATAGCGCCCCCCGGTGGTGGCGGGAAATGTCCTATTTTTACTTTAAGAGGTCCTGATGTCACATACTTAACCCAATCAACTTCATTCAACTTCTAAAACATGCAGAACAAATTGGTGAATGTAGGCGATGAACGCCGTGAAGTTACGAGTAACGGCGTCCGTGTGGCGGTGTGCCGAATATTGCCCATTCGCCATGAAATTACGTTCTTCATTTTGACGGCTTTAATTTTGTCACATCATCATGAAAATTGATACACAGGTCGAGCATGACAACCTCTTACAATTCATAGGGGCCTCGCCCATGGGCGGGGCAAAATGCCTCAATAGCGCCCCCTTGAAACTTTCAAAAACCCCTCCACATAGGGGTTTTTTTTGGAGTAGGGATATGAAAATTGGTACACGTGTGACTTTCATAGACGTACAAAAAAGTCTCTTGCACCATGAGTCTACTCCAAAGTCAGCCATTTTGAATTTTCTTCTCATTTTGGCGTGATTTCCACATGTTGTATTTGAATGAACTCCCAGGGATTTTGTCCAATGCACTTCAAATTTCTTTGACAGCATCCAAAGATGATACTGAACAAAAGTTATCGAAACCTTTTCTCTATGTTGAAGGGTGTGGCCGCTATGGTGCCGCCATTTTGACCCTTTGCCATAGAACATCAAGTCATGATAACTCCTTCATGCTTTGCCTGATTGACTTGAACTTCACATGTATGATGACGGTTGGCCCCTGAACACACCCAGCCCTTCTGTTTGTACACTGAGTGCCCCCTAGTGGATGAACAATCAACATGTCATAACTCCTTGATGCATTGTGTGATTTGTTTAAAATTTTAACTGTGTGATGAGTGGTTACCCCTGCATGCACATGCCCACATGTGGTCACAAGGGCACCCACTGGCCTGGGTAGGCGGTCGTGCAGAACGAGGGCCCGTATATGACTTCTTGCAGTCCTAGTTATTATTATTATTATTATTTATTATTATTATTATTCTCACTTTTGAAATCGACATTTCAACCTTTTCCCATGCTCAAAAACTCACCAAACTTTCCAAAGTTGTCCGGCCCGATCCGAAATTCGATATTTTGGGGGCGTCGCACATGGTCGCAGAAAAATCGCAAAATAGCGCCCCCTAGAAATTTTCAAAAACCCCTCCTCATTGGGCTTTTTTCATCGTAGCCTCACGAAATTCGGTACACATATTTTCCATGCCAGGATGCACAAAAAAGTCTCTTACTGTCATGGTGAAATATCGACAGGAAGTCGGCCATTTTGATTTAAAGTTTCGATTTTGAGCAAATTTTTGCCATTTTTGGCCATTTCCACTACTTGCATTTGAACGAACTCGTCCTAGGGATTTCATCTGATTGTCTTCAAATTTGGTCAAAATCATCACAACACATTGGTGATCAAAAGGTATTAAAAGATTCTAATTAAGTCCAAAGGCGTGGCTGCTAGGGGTCGTCAAACTTTGGCGAGCTTTTCGGAGCACGCCATTTCACTTTGAACGGCTGTCATGCCCACATACTTCATCGTAGATCCTTCAAGCTTGCTGAACATGATGAAGGCTCCGCCCTCAACGTCTACATATCTTAAGTTCCCACCTGCGACATAGCGCCCCCCGGTGGTGGCGGGAAATGTCCTATTTTTACTTTAAGAGGTCCTGATGTCACATGCTTAACCCAATCAACTTCATTCCACTTCTAAAACATGCAGAACAAATTGGTGAACGTAGGCAATGAACGCCGTGAAGTTACGAGTAACGGCGTCCGTGTGGCGGCGTGCCGAATAGTGCCCATTTGCCATGAAATTACGTTCTTCCTTTTGACGGCTTTAATTTTGTCACATCATCGTGAAAATTGATACACAGGTCGAGCACGACAACCTCTTACAACTCATAGGGACGTCGCCCATTGGCGGGGCAAAATGCCTCAATAGCGCCCCCTTGAATCTTTCAAAAACCCCTCCCCATAGGGGTTTTTTTGGAGTAGGGAGGTGAAAATTGGTACACATGTGTGACGTGCATAGACGTACAAAAAAGTCTCTTGCACCATGGGTCTACTCTAAACAGGAAGTCGGCCATTTTGAATTTTCTTCTCATTTTGGCGTGATTTACACATGTTGTATTTGAACAAACTCCTCCTAGGGATTTTGTCCAATGCACTTCAAATTTCTTCCACATCACCCACAGACGATACTGACCAAAAGTTATCGAAAGCTTTTCTTTATGTTGAAGGGTGTGGCCGGTATGGCACCGCCATTTTGACCCTTCGCCATGGAACATTATACTTAAACAGGTCCTGATGTCACATACTTAACACCATCAACTTCCTTCCACTTCTAAAACATGCTGAACAACTTGGTGAACATAAGCGATAATCGCCATGAACTTACGAGTAACGGCTTCTGTGTGGTGGCGTACCGAATATCGCCCTTTCGCCATGAAATTACGTTCTTCCTTTTGACAGATTTAATTTTGTCATATCATCATGAAAATTGATACACAGGTCGAGCATGACAACCTCTTACAATTCATAGGGGCGTCGCCCATGGGCGGGGCAAAATGCCTCAATAGCGCCCCCTTGAAACTTTCAAAAACCCCTCCACATAGGGGTTTTTTTTTGGAGTAGGGAGGTGAAAATTGGTACACGTGTGACTTTCATAGACGTACAAAAAAGTCTCTTGCACCATGAGTATACGCCAAACAGGAAGTCAGCCATTTTGAATTTTCTTCTCATTTTGACATGATTTCCACATGTTGTATTTGAACAAACTCCTCCCAGGGATTTTGTCCAATGCACTTCAAATTTCCTTGACAGCATCCAAAGATGATACTGAACAAAAGTTATTGAAAGCTTTTCTCTATGTTGAAGGGTGTGGCTGCTATGGTGCCGCCATTTTGACCCTTTGCCATAGAACATCAAGTCATGATAACTCCTTCATGCTTTGCCTGATTGACTTGAAACTTCACATGTATGATGACGGTTGGCCCCTGAACACACCCAGCCCCTCTGTTTGTACACTGAGCGCCCCCTAGTGGATGAACAATCAACATGTCATAACTCCTTGATGCATTGTGTGATTTGTTTAAAATTTTAACTGTGTGATGAGTGGTTACCCCTGCATGCACATGCCCACATGTGGTCACAAGGGCACCCACTGGCCTGGGTAGGCGGTCGCGCGGAACGAGGGCCCGTATATGACTGCTTGCAGTCCTAGTATTATTAGTATTACTATTATTATTCTGATGAATATTATTGATTTAGGAGTGCCACAGGGTTTCATACTCTTCCCTGCCCCAAGGAGAATCTGTAAAATCAAATGTAAGTTCATCTGTTGTCCTTTGAAATGTCGTATACTCTGTCTGTCCTCCTCTGTGTGTCTGTGGAGGCACTGACAGGTGGGTGCGGACTCTTTGTTGACAGTTTGTACAGTGTTTGGTGTAAGGGTTAGGGTTTTTTTGGAGAGTGTGCCTGTGTGCAGATGCTGCAGCTTTCTGTCATGTGCAGTGAGATGGACTGTGAGGGCGTCTGACTTTATCTGCTGCAGTCATTCTACTCGCCGTGTGTTAAACAGTCTGTTTCTGCTCAGTGTCGTGTACAGAGTGTTAAAACTACATATGAGCTGAGCTGCACCTGCTGTTTCCACGGTGGCACCGATGATCCGCCGCGGATTTCTCCCGTTTTAAACCTGCTGAGAACTTTAATGGGGAGCTGCAGATGAAGACAGCTTTTCTGTTTAATGAACACGTTAACACAGGTTGACCTTCAAGGATCATTCTATTTACAAGAGGTGTCTATTTTTTGTCAGTCAAGTTCACATGCAAAAAAGGAAAAAAGGTGAACCTCAGAAGAGGAAATAAAGTGCTGAGTAAAAGAGGAAAGAGACGTACAGTTGCAACAGATCTGATATCGCAGCCAGAAAAGGTTTGGTGCACAATTCACCAAAATTTATTGTTTAGAGGTTGAAAACTAGACAGGTGGATCCAACAGACCGCTTAACTTTCTGAGACTGCTGTCTCTCATTCTTTTTGACAATTAGCATGTAACTTTTTTATGTATTGTATAGTTTTAAGGCCATATTGACATTTGCTGGCACTGTCACACAAGACACAAGAATGTTGACTTTTGATGAGGAAACTAAAAACAAGCGTGTACTTTTACTTGTCCCAGACAGGTTGTCCACTGAAAAGGTTGAGTCCTGGTCATAATTAGTTTGTACTGTTGCAGACCGCGGCTGCGGAGTAACATTGGGCCACTGAAATATGTTGATAGGTGGCTGTAACCTGAGGTACTTTTGTAGTACTTTGTGTGCTGCATTATTTTTGTAATTCTTAAAAGTGCTTTTGGGACAGGAAGTGTAACAGGACTTGCAGGACCAGAATTGAAACCAGACTTGTCGGGCGGGAGTAGGGGATATGTGTGGAGGTGGGTGGTATTTGAATAGTGAGAAAAATCTCTTCTGTGTTTGTTAAAACAGCTGGAATTTAGGCTGCTAGTTCAGACAGCTGGAAAACGGACAAGTCTTCATTGAGGGTGTAAAATCAACACTCTAAACCTTTGTCTCTTGGTACCAGTTTCCATAAATATGGACCTCCAACACGTGGGTGCTTTTTTTCTGTCTTTAATTGGACTAGAACAAACCATTCATAATATTCAGGGAAAAATAATTCATTTCAAAATCCTGATTTAAGATGATGAGTTAAACCACTTCTTGCCCACGTCCTTTGCTTTCAACCTATCTCATTAATATTTAAGATGATGTTATTATGTGACATGATATTTAAGGTGGATTGTTTCCACCTGTCTGTTATCCCGTCCACATAAAGATCATCAGTATCAGTACGATCCAGGGTTTTGGTTTGATGTTGTTGAGGGGACAGCATTAAGACAGAATAAACCATTCTCTAACTCAAAAGAAATAACTCAAAAGAAAATTGATTCCTGTACTAATATTAATTCAGATTCAGTCATGTTGCAAAGGATATGAGATACTCTGAAATATTAACACAGAAACGTCTTTGCTACGGAGGGCACTTCAGAAATATTTTCCACTGGTTGAGAGGGTGGGACAGAAGAAATAAGATGGTGTTTGTGCAATACTATAACTAAGAGTGCACATAACTGGTGTTCAGGTGCTGATGTATGCTAAAAATAAATGATAATACAGAAGAAAGTATGGAGGAAAGCAATACCAACTTGTAGGAAAAACACTCCCCTCTGTGTTCCCCGCTGTGCATTGTTAATTTTTAGCACGCACAAGCACCTGAGCATCAGTTATGTGCACACCTGATGCCAACTGTATGCAGGGTTTTCTCCGGGGTTCAAAAACAGTTGGCCACTGTGGTTAATTGGTTGCAACTTCAATGATCCAGATGAGAGGGTGATTAGCCACATATTGATTGAAAAGAAGAAAACAATCAGCAAATATGCACTTTGTTCAAATGTAAAAAAAAAAAAGTGCAAATTTGACAACTTGGAAATTTTAATATAAACTACTATTTTAAAAAAACGTTCAACAGCGTGACACCGCAGACACAAGTCTGTTTTGAGTTTTAGTTCACGTACTGCACTGGAGCATGTTGGTGACTGTGCCTCAGACTGTCTAAACTCTGTGGCTCCTGAAGACACTGTGTGCAGTCGTTGGACATTTGTATTTATAAGTTTCTCGTGTTTTTGCCTTCTGACTGAGTTAAAGTTGCGTGCTAGGGACAGGTAGCAAGCAACCCTTTTGTATGTTGCCATGCACTGAACATTAAGGTTAACGTTTGCTTGCTAACTATTGCTAACATTAAATGGTTGCTATCACTGTTAGCCTGGTGGGTTGTGGAGACACAACAGTTCAGAAGTACAATTACCAGTCTGTTCCCGAAAGTGTTTGTATGTTCTGCGGAGTAGGTTGAGTTGCTGCGATGGAAAAGGGCCTAAGGTGGTGGGACCCTCTGTGACTTTGGGCTGCTGGTTTCCAGTCCAAGCAAACCCCTGCATTAATCTGCCTCAGAGCTCTGTTGTTGATTTGATCCAAAAGTTTTGAATTCAGTTACTTCAAAAAGGCATTCATTTGGCCGTGATGACACGGTTATATTTTTGATATGACAGGAAGAGGTGAAGGATGGGACTCTGTAGAGTGACTAAAGGCTAATTTATGTAAAATGTGAGTGGCTCAGTCCTGGGTAAATGCTGGAAAATTAATCAAAGGATGGAAAATACACATTTTTGGTGATTGATAAATTGTTTCAATAATGGAGCACGTCAAAACTGCTAAAACCTAAACTCTGAACAGTTCTTTGTTGTACCTGTAGTATTTGTGGTTTTAAGTTATTAGCAGTAGTCCGGAGATGAATGAGTTCTCTTGACTTTGGTCTCTTCACTTCTTTGCATGAAACCAGCCCACCAGTGGCAATATGGCTACCTAAAGCCATAAATGCTTTTCAGAAAAAGGGTGGAGGTTTTTGAAAAGGTTGGAAAAGGGTTCTATGAAACGTTTCTGTGCTTTTCTCAAAACCAACCACAAGGGTAGTGCATCCACTAAAATCCAAAGCCATCACAGAATCTCTGTTCCACACATTTAATCCACTTATGTCCAGCATTATTCTTGTCAGTTATCCCCTTTTCACAGAAGTTTCACAAACTTCATCAGTGGTTTCATAATCACACAGATGCATGTGTTCCCTCCCCAAACCCTTGTCTGATAGAGAAGGATTATAAACATTCTAGAAGAAAGTAGAAGATGAAGTTACATTGTGTCATGATAAGTACAACAGCGTAAAGGAAAAAAAATAAAAACAAAATGGTCCACTTTATACTAAAAAGATTACCTTTTGTCTGATTTAGATAATGTAGTAGGATACCCCTGTTGTCTAAACAGTTTTTCTGCTTGTCCTGAACGTTTGCAGTGTTCATGTTTAACAGAAGATACTGTAAGATTAGGGGTGGGTGTTATATAGAATATAACAGTTTCACGGTATAAATTTGGCCGACGGTAGAGATGTAGACTCCACCGACCAATTGCGGTAATGAATGAATGAGTTTATTCGACACACAATTTAAAAAAAAAAACAAAAAACAAAACAAAAAAAAAACCTCATAACAAAACAACTTTACAAAGATCCCGTGTGGCCGAAAGGGTGAGGGCAGAAACAAAGCTTATAAAATGCCCACCCCTTATACTAAAAAAAAAAAAGATATATGTACACGCATGCACACACAAACACAAGTTCATAAATACATATCTACGCAATCATATATATATATATATACATATATATACACTCAACAAAAATATAAACGCAGCACTTTTGGTTTTGCTCCCATTTTGTATGAGATGAACTCAAAGATCTAAAACTTTTTCCACATACACAATATCACCATTTCCCTCAAATATTGTTCACAAACCAGTCTAAATCTGTGATAGTGAGCACTTCTCCTTTGCTGAGATAATCCATCCCACCTCACAGGTGTGCCATATCAAGATGCTGATTAGACACCATGATTAGTGCACAGGTGTGCCTTAGACTGCCCACAATAAAAGGCCACTCTGAAAGGTGCAGTTTTATCACACAGCACAATGCCACAGATGTCGCAAGATTTGAGGGAGCGTGCAATTGGCATGCTGACAGCAGGAATGTCAACCAGAGCTGTTGCTCGTGTATTGAATGTTCATTTCTCTACCATAAGCCGTCTCCAAAGGCGTTTCAGAGAATTTGGCAGTACATCCAACCAGCCTCACAACCGCAGACCACGTGTAACAACACCAGCCCAGGACCTCCACATCCAGCATGTTCACCTCCAAGATCATCTGAGACCAGCCACTCGGACAGCTGCTGAAACAATCGGTTTGCATAACCAAAGAATTTCTGCACACACTGTCAGAAACCGTCTCAGGGAAGCTCATCTGCATGCTCGTCGTCCTCATCGGGGTCTCGACCTGACTCCAGTTCGTCGTCGTATCCGACTTGAGTGGGCAAATGCTCACATTCGCTGGCGTTTGGCACGTTGGAGAGGTGTTCTCTTCACGGATGAATCCCAGTTCACACTGTCCAGGGCAGATGGCAGACAGCGTGTGTGGCGTCGTGTGGATGAGCGGTTTTCTGATGTCAGTGTTGTGGATCGAGTGGCCCATGGTGGCGGTGGGGTTATGGTATGGGCAGGCGTCTGTTATGGACGAAGAACACAGGTGCATTTTATTGATGGTATTTTGAATGCACAGAGATACCGTGACGAGATCCTGAGGCCCATTGTTGTGCCATACGTCCAAGAACATCAGCAGGTTGCAGCAGGATAATGCTCAGCCCCATGTTGCAAGGATCTGTACACAATTCTTGGAAGCTGGAAATGTCCCAGTTCTTGCATGGCCGGCATACTCACCGGACATGTCGCCCATTGAGCATGTTTGGGATGCTCTGGACCGGCGTATACCAGTTCCTGCCAATATCTAGCAACTTCGCACAGCCATTGAAGAGGAGTGGACCAACATTCCACAGGCCACAATTGACAACCTGATCAACTCTATGCGAAGGAGATGTGTTGCACTGCATGAGGCGAATAGTGGTCACACCAGATACTGACTGGTATCCCCCCCCAATAAAACAAAACTGCACCTTTCAGAGTGGCCTTTTATTGTGGACAGTCTAAGGCACACCTGTGCACTAATCATGGTGTCTAATCAGCATCTTGATATGGCACACCTGTGAGGTGGGATGGATTATCTGAGCAAAGGAGAAGTGCTCACTATCACAGATTTAGACTGGTTTGTGAACAATATTTGAGGGAAATGGTGATATTGTGTATGTGGAAAAAGTTTTAGATCTTTGAGTTCATCTCATACAAAATGGGAGCAAAACCAAAAGTGTTGCGTTTATATTTTTGAGTGTATATATATATATATATGCACACGCATGATGACAATACCAAAAAGAAAAAACTCAAATTTACAAAATACAACCAGACAAACATTGGCACACAACACACAAACCCGTAAGTAAAAACAGTGCTTGTTGATGATGTCATCGTATCTTCCTCAGTGACTCTGAATGACTGGAAAAGGCTGCAGTCAGTGCTTGGGTCACAGGTTCCATCTCCACCTCGGTATATTAAAATTGTAAGAGTGTAAGATTATAAGTTATTTTAACCCTCTGGAGTCGCCTCACTGAATTTGGGCATGTAAAAGTTACATGGTAAATGGACTTTATTTACGTAGCGCTTTTCCATCTGCAACAGACGCTCAAAGCGCTTTACAATAATGCCTCACATTCACCCCGATGTCAGGGTACTGCCATACAAGGCGCTCACTACACAGCGGAAGCAACTAGGGGATTAAGGACCTTGCCCAAGGGCACTTAGTGATTTTCTGGTCAGGCTGGGATTTGAACCGAGGATCCTCTGGTCTCGAGCCCAAAGTTTAACCACTAGACCATCACCTTCCCACATGAACAAATTAAGCAATTGTCCCATTAAATTCACCAGACTCAGTCTCTGTTTCAGTGTGTTTGAAAAGTGCACGCTTCAAGCTTTATACGAGTTTTGAAATTCCATTAATAGGCCTACTATAACCTGAATTATGATTAATAAATTCCGCCATGTTTTTTTTGTGAAATTTATGTTAATATTTGGTGCGCGTATTTGCAGAAAGTTGCAGTAAACAGTCTCGCATTTCGTCATTCAATTGCGCGGACATCTCCGTCTCGCCCAGGAGAGCAGAGAAAAAAAATACACTTTCCACTCTATCATTGGTGGAACCCCACGACATAAGCCAATCAGGATCATCAACCCACGTGGTGACGTCTCTGAGGTCTTTCTGGAGAAAACGCCACCAAAAGCAGACAAACTAGCACTGCTTCCTGCTCGACAGAAGCAGGAATGGCGAAATGAGATTATTCCAATGCACAAAAATACATGTCTTACAAGTCAGAGAATCAGGTTCTCAAAATTATCTGTTTTTGTTTTTTGTTTTTTATTTATTTGTTTGTTTTAATCAATTTAGCTTAGCAAAGGGACTATATGACCCATTCAGAAACACTTCCATTCTAACTTTTATACTTAAATTTATGTTGTAATGTATACCGTTACCGTGAAGGGATTCAATTTATATCGTGACATGAATTTTAAGTCATATCGCCCGGCCCTGTGTAAGATAGGAGTTGGATTGCCATTACATAGACTGGGATTCAATTCCAGTCCTGTCCTTCAGCTTACCTGTCTGTCCTTAGACGAGACACCTCATCTGCATTGTCTCAATCCACCCAGTTGTAAATGGTACTGGTCTTGGCTGGAGAAGTAACCTGTGATGGACTGGCGTCCCTTCCAGTTGGGTGTTGTAGATTCTCAGCTACTTCACGCTACAGCATCCGGGGATAAGCACCAGTGGGCCTCAGGGACTGTATAAGATTTGCTTTCTCCCTGTTAGCAGTATGGACTAGTTGTCTGTGTTGTGACATATTTACAGTTGGATGTTATAAGTATACAGTTTACATGATTATTAACTGAATTTAATGTGATTGTACATTAATTACAATAAGGTACAACGGAATGAATGTATTCTGAGCATTGAATGATTTATTTTGGAAAACCAGAAATGTTTTATTGTGAAGTGTGCTCAACCGGAACCAGACAAGTTTGTGATGATATCTTGACTTCCTTTTTTTCCTTTGAAACAGCAAGTTCACGTCGACTGTTTTCTTTTAATAAATGTTGAACTAAACAGTCAGCAAAGAGATCTGAGCCTGCTTGCAGAAGCTTTTACTGCCTAACAGTCTGTGCCTGTAATGGTGCTGGAATCATTGTCTGTATTGGCTACACCACTTTTGATTGGTTGATAACATGAAACTAAGAATACTTAAAAGTATACTTAACTTGAAGTGCAAGTGGGAAAGGTTTTTTTTTTTTTTTTTTTTTTTGCTCAGAGTGTCATTTTATTGGACATAATAGTATTACTGCATGTTCTGGAGTACAAGATGTGCTGGCGTTTAACTCGCACTTGTTAAAAAAAATGCCTTCTTTCTGTATTATCAGCTCTTTAATTTGGGATTTTTTTTTTTTTTTTTGCATTGTTGTAGTGGACTTTTATTATTACAGTTTATTTTGCTTAACTTTGTTTTGCTTTGATTCCTGGGAAAGCCTTCTATAGAGTTATTTTCATTATGTAAGTCGCACTGGAGTGTAAGTCTCAGGACCTCCCGAACTAGAAACCCCCCTGCAATTTATACTCCAGAAAGTACGGTAACCATTGTTACAGGCATGATCTGTTCGAGTGGCCTTTAAAGGATGACTCATACACACACATATGTACTTTTTCAGTATTGTGTTCATTACTACAAGTAAGAAGTAACAGGAATTGTCTCTTTCTGTTAACAGATGCAGTGAAGGGATAGAAGATGAAAATACACAAGAAGGACAAGCAGCAGGTTTGTGTTGCCGTCACATGCAGTACCTTCAGCTGCTCTCGCACGTCAGCTTAGACGCTGAACATTATGTGGTTTTATTTTTTATGTTCTTGTGAACATTTTGCACATGCCTGTTGCTAAAACAGGCGTGCCCGGATCCTGCGGGGAGTGCTTTATGTACGACATTAATACAAATAAACACGTCGGCAATGAAGTAATCATTAATTGTACCACATCATCTTAAATGTACTCTAAGTGCTTCCTGTAGGGAGCCGCTGGCTCGATTCGTCCAGTGCTTTATTGTTGTCCAGTAAAAGTGACATCAAATTTGGAGGTCCTCATTAACCTGCAGGCTTTAAAAAAAAAAAAAATTATTTTATTTTATTTTATTTTTTTTTTGCATGTCGTGTGAAAGCGTTGCGTTTCATGGAGTTAGTGTTCCTGTTTGTGAGTGAGGCAGAATGTTGAGTTGGAGTGTTTTGGGAGCGATGTTTCAGCAGAGTCTGACCTGAGTGCGAGATGTCCTCACTGCTGTGACACGGTGTGCAAGTACCGTCGCAAAAACTAATCAGGGGTTGTTATTCTTCATTGTCATCCATATGTAGTTTCCAGCTCATTATTATTTTTATTATTTGTATACAAAAAAACTTTGGCGGTAATTGCAGTCTTTACCCATCAGCAGACAATAAGAACCAAAACTGGATTGACATTGTTTCCTAGCAACGCAGTTATCAGGAAAATGATCTCTAATATGATCAGGAAAAGTGAGATATAAACTGTCGACAAGCACATTCGGTATAATGTTCCAGATTCCCTTTTCTGCAATCCATGTAATTTCTTTAGCAGAGTACAATGAATGGATTAATAAATTTGATGATTAAAAAGGGCTAGGGGGTAATTTCTCATGGTTCAGCCCCAAGCACATATTAAATCTAACTAATATTATGGCAAACCTAATCCTGATTTTTGTCAATTAAAAATTAAACATATAAAGTTAAATCTCTTCAGTCTAAGTTAAATAAATAAGAACAATTTTGCTTTTGACTTGTTCAAGCTCCATTGAAATTAAATATGATGCTTTACCAGAAAATGGCTGTCTACTACTGTACTACAGCACTGTGGAAAATTGTGTAGATTTGTCCTTTGTTCAACAGTAACCTGTGTGAAAGTGTAAGAACATCTGTAGGTCATGTGCTTGATGATGTCACACCAGTGACGCTGCACTGAATGGCCAGTTGTAGGACCACAATAAAGGCACCTTGACACTTGCATGAATTTGATTTCCTCACTGCCATGAAGTTTGTCGTGCCAGTGCGTCCCGCTTGATGCCACGCAATATATGCTCGTTGTGTGGTGGAGAATGCATTAGGAATCTTCTCTCAAAGGTAATTGTTTATAATATATATTACTATGGATTGGTAAAACAGTTGCATTTTCATTCCTTCTTATGAGTTACATAATGTATCTGTAAAGTTATGTTTATTATCAGTGTAACATCTCGTCATTGTGTAATTTCACATTCAGATGCCCTGCACGCAACGATACGCAGTGTTTTCAAATGGGTTGCGCAATGTTAGATTTTGAAGTAGACTGGCTAAAGGTTAAGGAAAACCTGGTCCCCCCCCCCCCCACACACACTCTTTTTTGTATATCTCAGCAATCAAGTTGTTGCATGATCACATGTATTGATCAGCAAATATATGATTGATTGGTGTGAATGAAGTCGTGATGAAGTCATGCCCATAAAGTCAGAAACACCATTACAGACAGCCGTATATTTACTTGTACATTTATATTGTGGTGTGTGGGGTGCACAGGGTATACATCAGGCTCTAATGCCTTTCACTGGAAATTGTGATGCAGATGTTTTTTTTTTTGTTTGCATATCTTAAACAGTTGATAGTTGCATTGAAAATAGAAATGTTAGTTACAGTGGTCCCTCGCTATAACACGGTTCACCTTTCGTGGCCTCGCTGTTTAGCAGATTTTTTTTTAGTCCAATTTTGCATGCTTTTTTTTTTACAGTGCATTGTGTTCCGCGGCCTCATCAAGCAGCCGGTCGCGACACCGCGAAGGGAGAGCACGCGCATTGTGTTCTGCGTGTCTGTTTATAAGAATCTTCTCGCCCAGAAGAAAAAAGAGCATCAACAATTACAGATAACTGTGTTCTACACCCGGAAAAAGACACCTGCAGCGAGGTGTGAGTGGAAAAAGACGTGACAGCGCATCGGCGCCAGGACGAAGAGGCGCGATCAGAGCAACTGTGAAATACTGGTCAGTCACTATTAATAATTTCTTATGTGTCCAACCTCGTACGTTGATCGTTAAAATTAAATTCGTTGGTTCTAAAAGCCATCATAATTATTTATAGGAAAACGTTCTATTTTTATTTCTCAAACAAATGTTTGGGCCTGAAAACAGGTTGGTCTTATTTTTCTACTCAGGTTTGAACTTTGAGAGTGTTTACACATAAGAGAAAAGTGAGAAAATGTTCATGCCTGATTGAGAAAAATGTATAAAGTGTGTAGTGAGGGGTTTTACAGCTTTAAAACGTCTAATAATTGTAAAAAATAACGCTGGCCACTTCGCGGATTTCGCCTATCGCAAGCTATTTTTAGAACGTAACTCCTGCGATAAACGA
>NC_047105.1:25894803-25922303 GCF_902500255.1 Thalassophryne amazonica
GCTTTGGGTTTTTCTTGACATCAGGTTTTCCATCCTATGATATTCTGTAAGAGCAAATTCATAGAATGGAAATGCTTTTTCTATCAATTTGGTGGGTCAGCTTGGTCCACGTGGCTGTTTCATTTTATTTATATTATTTGATATTTTCGCGGAGAAGTGCTCCATAAAAGCGGTGCCTCGGGTGGGTTAAGCGCAGCCTTTAATATTCATATCTTTAATATGATGCGAGTGTACGAAGCTCTTACTTTCACCCCTGATTATTTCCCATCTTTAACTTAACTTTATAATGAAATGAATGAAGGATCAAACTAGTATCTTGTGTCGGAGCAGACATAGTGTGTTTCATGGTATTATCTTCTATCTGGACTGGGACTAACAAATTCATTCAATTATAGTCTGATCCTCTTCTGTATTTGTTTTGACAAATAGTGGCTGTACAAATGTGGGACTGAGTTTGAATAAATGTAACAGCACGGAAAATGCAGATTTATGGTGAAACTCTCTTGAAAACATTGATCATGCCCATCAATTACTATTTATGTATGATTGTTGGACGCTAACCAAGATGGTGGCGCTGTGGCAGCAGCCAGTGAATGAATAGATCGCCCCAGTCCACCAACTAGTGAGTAAATAGAAATCGTTGGTTGTGTACCATTTTAAAAACTGAGTTCTGCAACATTAACTATTAATTCTTTGTCATGTTCAGATGTTTGTTTTTAATGTGATCATGCAAAATTAAATGTAAAAACGCAGAATGTTCAGGATGTGAAATCTTTTATTCCATTTTTTTAAAGTCTCCCCCCCGCCCCTTCTTTTCTATACCTGTATCCTAAACATGACAAGAATGTACTGTGATTTGAACAGTACAATTAGGTTGAAACTGTGGTTTTTAACAAACCATTTGACATGTACAACCCCAATTCCAGTGAAGTTGGGACGTTGTGTAAAATGTAAGTAAAAACAGAATACAATGATTTGCAAATCCTCTTCAACCTATATTCAACTGAATACACCACAAAGACAAGATATTTCATGTTCAGACTGGTAAACTTTATTGTTTTTGTGCAAATATTTGCTCATTTTGCAATGGATGCCCAACACATTTGAAAAAAGCTGGCACAGTGATATGTTTACCACTGAGTTACATCACCTTTCCTTCTAACAACACTCAATAAGCGTTTTGGAACTGAGGACACTAATTGTTGAAGCTTTGTAGGTGGAATTCTTTCCCATTCTTGCTTGATGTACGACTTCAGTTGTTCAACAGTCCGGGGCTTCTGTTGTCGTATTTTGCACTTCATAATGTGCCACACATTTTCAATGGGTGACAGGTCTGGATTGCAGGCAGACCAGTCTAGTACCCGCACTCTTTTACTACAAAGCCATGCTGTTGTAACAATTGTAGAATGTGGCTTGGCATTGTCTTGCTGAAATAAGCAGGGACGTCCCTGTAAAAGACATTGCTTGGATGGTAGCATGTGTTGCTCCAAAACATGGATGTACCTTTCAGCATTAATGATGCCATCACAGATGTGTTAAGTTGCCCATGCCATGGACACTAACACACCCCCATACAATCACAGATGCTGGCTTTTGAACTTTGCGCTGTTAACAATGTGGATGGTCTCTTTCCTCTTTTGTCCGGAGGACACGATGTCCATGAGTTCCAAATACAATTTGAAATGTGGACTCATCAGACCACAGCACACTTTTCCCCTTTGCGTCTGTCCATTTCAAATAATCTCGGGCCAGAGAAGGCGGGAGCATTTCTGTATGTTGCTGTATGGCTTTCACTTTGCATGGTAGAGTTTTAACTTTCACTTGTAGATGTAGCGACGAACTGTGTTAACTGACAATGATTTTCTGAAGTGTCCCTGAGCCCACGTGGTAAGATCTTTTACACAATGATGTCTGTTTTTAATGCAGTGCCACCTGAGGGATTGAAGGTCACGGGCATTCAGTGTTGGTTTTCGGCTTGCTGCTTACATGTTGAAAGTTCTCCAGATTCTCTGAATCTTCTGATTATATTATGGATTGTAGATGATGGAATCCCTGAATTCCTTGCAATTGGTCTTTGAGAAACATTGTTATTAAACTGTTGGACTATTTATTCACACAGTTGTTCACAAAGTGGTGATCCTTGCCCCATCTTTGCTTGTGAACGGCTGAGCTTTTTGGGGATGCTCCTTTTATACCCAATCATGACACTCACAATTAGTGTCCTCAGTTCCCAAATGCTTATTGAGTGTTGTTAGAAGGAAAGGTGATGTAACACAGTGGTAAACATACCAATGTCCCAGCTTTTTTTTGAAACATGTTGCAGGTATCCATTTCAAAATGAGTAAACACCTGGTAAAAATCCAACTGAATGTCTTAGATTTTTCAAATGTTGTGGTCAGAGTTTTTCCAGATGTTTGACCCCCCCCCCCCAGATGTTCTGAAAGTAAAAATGCCATTAATATTATCCACAGGGGGCATAGATTGTCAGCTAAAAAATTGCAACCATCCCAGAAGATCTACTGGGAGCTGTAACATTGTGTAACAAGATCAGTCTGAGATTTCTGACATCCACCAATCCGGTGATGAGATGAGCTACATTGTGTAACTGCGCATGCACGGTTCTCTTTACCCGAACTTTAACACCTCCCCCTGTCACGTTTAGCTACCTCTCTTGACTGCACATGCGCATCTCCTGAGATGGGCTCTTTGTAATCTAACGACAGTGTTCCGCTTTAGGGACAGTGTGTGCATGTGGGTCTTTGCTTTTTTTGAATTGAGAGGACGCCTGTTGCTGTGTTTTTGTGTGTGAACATGCATTGCATAGGTTTTCTTCGGTGGAGGGGCTTGGCACGACAGGTCCGGGGGGGTGGATATGTGTGCACATTTCCGCAGTTGATGCCATCTCGATGGAACACCTCATCCGTTGAGTTGGGCTCCCCCACTGAGGAGGACCAATGTGTTCAGTGGATTCTTCCATGGCCTAATATCTGTCTGTGGTGCAGATTTGGTGAGAAGCTGTGACGTAGATTTGATGTAATCCTTCAAAGCCTGTACAAAGTGAAATCTTTATCCAGAATCCAGATCACCTCCAAAATTTATTGGAGTCTTCCATGGCCTAATATCTGTCTGTGGTGAAAATTTCGTCAAAATTCACGTAATCCTGCTAACAGTCAGACAAATAAATAAATTACCACTGAGGATTTTATTACGTCCTTGGCAGACCTAACAATGGTATGTGCTGCTGTAGGAGTCACAATTTGATATAATATTAGCTTTATTTGAACAAAAAAGTGTTTTAATTGTGATGCCGCTGAAAGGAACTACACTACCCACAATCCTAAATTGAAACGGCAACATCTGATTGGTGGATGTCGCTGTTACCAACCTATGAAGTGCAACTCTTGCTGCTGGTGCCGCACTTGATTAATAGGACATGGTGAGATGCTGCTGAAGTCAGTGACACGGTGGCTCCCCCTGCAGAGCAGCACCTTGAGTGCGTGTAAATGCTTTTGAATCCAGCTGGACAGGAGTTTACAGAATTTGTTTTTTCTTTTATTGCTTTAGACATGTTTTGTCATGGCTTGTTGTAATTTGGTGTGCATTAAAAGATCTGATGCAGGAGAGGTGGTATGCGACTTGGCCATGCCCAGAAATGAGTTTGGGAGTGCGTTAGGAATCAGCTGACAGATGTTGCTGCTGTGAAGTAAACTCAACGGCAAGTCAGCAACCAGTTAATTTATAATAATAAATTATGAATAATCAGGTCCCATCTTATCTTAGGGACCTCATAGTACCATATCACCCCAATAGAGCGCTTTGCTCTCAGACTGCAGGCTTACTTGTAGTTCCTAGGTTTTGTAAGAGTAGAATGGGAGGCAGAGCCTTCAGCTTTCAGGCTCCTCTCCTGTGGAACCAGTTCCCAATTCGGATCAGGGAGACAGACACCCTCTCTACTTTTAAGATTAGGCTTAAAACTTTCCTTTTTGCTAAAGCTTATAGTTAGGGCTGGATCAGGTGACCCTGAACCATCCCTTAGTTATGCTGCTATAGACTTAGACTGCTGGGGGGTTCCCATGATGCACTGAGTGTTTCTTTCTCTTTAATCATTAGTGATTGATCTCTGCTCCCCTCCACAGCATGTCTTTTTCCTGGTTCTCTCCCTCAGCCCCAACCATTCCCAGCAGAAGACTGCCCCTCCCTGATCATGGTTCTGCTGGAGGTTTCTTCCTGTTAAAAGGGAGTTTTTCCTTCCCACTGTCGCCAAGTGCTTGCTCACAGGGGGTCGTTTTGACCGTTGGGGTTTTTCTGTAATTATTGTATGGCTTTGCCTTACAATATAAAGCGCCTTGGGGCAACTGTTTGTTGTGATTTGGCGCTATATAAATAAAATTGATTTGATTTAATTTGAGGAACCAGCAGGGATGTAGTAACAGTGGTATTGGTGGATCCCAGAGCGGTGATGGCAGTCAGAAAAGAAGCACTGTACTAACTTGTGTACTGCACACACAACATAAACTACAAAATGTATAGAAACACCATTATTATTATATACCATTATTGACCACATAAATGCTATAATGATGAAAAAGATTAGAAGAAGATCAAGACGGTTGAAAACCGGATTTGCAACGCATTATGGGATGAGTAGTTCTTAATTATAGTAGTTAATAATTATGTACACACTCATTGCCTATTTTCCCCCTTTTATGAATCTAAATCAAATCTTTTTGTGGATATAATTCATCTTGTACCTGATTGGCTTGATTCAAAGCTTAAAACACTTTGTATAAGGATTTTTTGAAGTGTTATTGGATACACTGAATGGGATTTTTACTGCTGGAAGTGGAACCATTAAAACATGGGTGTTTAACATTTTATACACCAACTGTTATTAACCAGTTACCTAGAAACAAACAAAAAAGTTGATTGACTGTGTAATGAAATTTGTTTTTAGTTGCAGCTTTTAATGTTTACGATTTACAGGCTGCAATGATCATATTTTAATGAATTGAAAATGCTGAGGCCTTTATTCTGTATAGTGACACTGGTCTATGCATTTATAAGGGTCTGTTGTATATTCTGCACATTGAACCATCTTTTATGACCACATTTCTAAATATTTTTATTTTGGGACGCAATCAGTGATTCAGCAGGGCCTATTTTTTCCAACACTTGAGGACACACCCCACTTCTTTTTCTGTCTGAGGCCTATATTTATTGTCTTTGATCATTCTGTCCTGCTCGCCCAAACAGCTGAAACTGTCATCTACACCTCCTTCTGTCCTGCACATGAGGAACATGAGTGACGTTCTGCTCTCAGCTGGAAAACCTTTTCTCCAGCCTGTTGGTTCACACTCTTTTTTTTTTTTCTGTATTAATTTTCTTTCTTGTTATGTGCATAGTGTCTGTCTGTGTTTTCTGCTTTCTGTGGGTATAATTGTGTCTGCCAACGAAGTTGGGCGAAGGTTACGTTTTCAGCTGTTGTTTGTTTATTTGTGAACAGCCTGTAACCCACAATTTTTCATATATTATGACATTTTTACAGAGTATTCATATCCTGATGAAGAACTGATTTAATTTCAGTTGCATAGGTCAAAGGCAGGAAAAGTCTTGCAAAATTCGAAAAATCCCTATCCATTTACATTTAACAAATTTTCAAAAACTCATAACTGTCAAAAAAAGGATTTTCTTTCATATTTGATTATGTAGGATGGTATCCTCCTTTCTTGAATGACAAAGTTTGATCTCGATCTGATCCGGATTACAGATTTTGTGGCCTTTTAAATGTAACATTTTCAACCCCCATCTATATTATAATAGCCATGTGGCCTCTGTGCGTGCTTGTGTATGGCTTTGATCATGCAGAAACCGGGGAGAGCGGACATTTGCTGTTTGGTATGCTTATATATTTTGGGTCATGAATGAACGCTGTAAAAACAAAGTATTTTTGGAGAAATTAGCAATTTTAGCAAATCAATAAGTGATGGATGTTGTGCTGTAATGCACCATGGGAGTTTGGGGTTTTAAATTTTGTTATTGTGGTTCATGTTAGTTTAACAGTGTTGTTAATGTTGTGATTTATTGTCTTTTTGTAGTTAAACTGGTATTAGTCAGTTTAGTTAAGTCTCATGTTGGTGTTACCATAACTGAGTTAAGTTTCATGTTGCCCATACATGACAGAAAACTGTAGTGTGTTTGATGTCTTCTGCCGCGTGTCTTTCTGCCTGTCTTAAAAAAAAAAAAAAAAAAAAAATAGACCTGCTTGCAGCAGAAATTGGAAGAGACAATAAGCTCTCCGTGCATGCGTGTGTGGGTAACTTTGATCACCGAGAAACTGGGCAGAGCTGACATTTGCCATTTGGTATGCTTATCTATTTTGGGTCAAGGATGAACACTGCTAAAACGGAACATTAATGGGTCTAATATTTTTGGAGAATCTGTGCATATTATCTAACAACACTGAACAATGGATGTTTCTAACTACATTCTGGACTCGCACATCATTCCAGCAGGGGCTGATAAATTATCTTTATATTAAAAGCATGAGTGCGTGATTTGATTTAGTATGTTCAATGTAAGTACATAATTGTAAATACGTTAAAAATACATGAGTTACACAAGAAAGTGAAAAAAACATATTTCCATTGAGGTTGATTTTAAAAATCAAATAACAAAATGGAATATAAATTCATCATAATTATAATAATGGCAATAATAATAGTGTATATGATAACAAGAACCTAAATAATTTATAAATACATTAAGACAATAAATTGACATAACTAAATTACATAATTAACAGGAAATAAAAGGGTTGAGGACTAAGACTCTAAAAACATTCTGGACTCACACACCATTCCAACACATTATACAAGCTTTGTTTAATTTTTTTTTACCACCGTTGAAAAAAATCTCACCTACCTATTTTATGAACACTACCCAATCTAGAGTCCATGGAGCCCCAAAGGCAACACGTTAGTTTAAAGAGACACAGCACTCATTCCATCAGCATTCTATATACACAATGAAAATGGTGCACCAAGAAAAACATGAAAATAAAAAAAAATAAAGGTACAAGGTATGTTCACGTACCTCGGGGTCTTGTTCACGAGTGAGGGGACGATGGAGCATTAGATTGGCCAGAGAATCTGCACAGCAGGGGCGGTATTGCATTCGCTCTACCGTACTGTTGTGACAAAAAGGGAACTGACCCAAAAGGCGAAGCTCTCGATCTACTGGTCAGTCTTCGTTCTTACTCTCACCTGTGGTCATGAGTGTTGAGTCATGACCGAAAGAATTAGATTGCAGGTACAAGCGGCCGAAATGGGCTTCCTCAGGAGGTGTGGCTGGTGTCTCCCTTAGAGATAGGGTGAGAAGTTCGGTCATCAGTGGGGAGCTCGGAGTAGAGTCGCTGCTCCTTCGCGTTGAAAGGAGCCAGCTGAGGTGGTTCGGGCATCTGTAAGGATGCCTCTTGGGCGCCTCCCAAGGGAGGTGTTTCAGGCACGTCCTTCTGGGAGGAGACCTTGGGGAAGACCCAGGACTAGGTGAAGAGATTATATCTTCACACTGGCCTGGGAATGCCTCAGGATCCCCCAGTCAGAGGTTGTCAATGTGGCACGGGAAAGGGAAGTCTGGGGTCCCCTGCTGTTGCTGTTGCCCCAGCAACCCGAACCCGGAAAAGCGGCTGAAGATGAGTAATTGAGTGAAGAAAAAAATAATGTTAAATTTCTGACCTACACCAACTGCGCAGTACCGACTCGAACCATTGGGTGGAAACAGGGCTGTTGACATACGCTGGATGATCGTCAAGGTGTGACAGCTGCATTAATTATTTAGCGTGCATGAGTGGACGTGATGGTCTAGTAGTTAAAGCGTTGGGCTTGAGACCAGAGGATCCTCAGTTCAAATCCCAGCCCGACTGGAAAATCATTAAGGGCCCTCGGACAAGTTCCTTAATCCCCAGTTGCTCCCGGTGTGCAGTGGGCACCTTGCATGGCAGCAGCCTGACACCGGGGTGAATGTGAGGCATTGATGTGTAAAGCTCTTCGAACATCTGATGCAGATGGAAAAGTGCTATATAAATGCAGTCCATTTACCATTTATTTACCATTTTTAATATGGCCGGCATACACAGGCTAAATTGTCAAGGTGTGACAGGGCCTTTAATTGAAACTAATATTATACGATATTATTAATATCAATGTTACAATGCTTCTTGAATCTTTGAAGGAAATTTGATGTTTTGAAATCTATATAAAACTTATAAACAACTTTTTTCAGCTACTCACCACAATGGATCAATCGTTTCCATCTCACCTTTTCCTCAGTAGGGCTGCAGCTATTCATTATTTTATTTTATTATTATTTTAGTAATCAAGTACAGACTGATTGCCAGAGACAGGACATGTCCTCATCCAGTAAAAAGTCCTGACATCTCCAGTCCACTCACGGACTGTTCGTTCACGCGCGCACATGCGAACAATTAAAAGAAAAAAAAAACTGTCTGGCTGCAGGCTGTTAGTTCCTTGCTCTCCGCTCAAACTCTCTCATCACTGTGTTAAAAAAAGGACATAAGTCCTGCTCACAGACTGATTGCCAGAGACAGGACATGTCCACATGAAGTATAACTCCAGACATCTCCACATTTGCTGACGGTTTGTTCTCGCGCACGAGCGAGCGCATCTCACGGTCACAGGAGGAAAGATAAACTATAACAGAACTCAGAGCGCAGACCTGCAGGTCAGCACAAGAACAAATATAAACTAGAAGAGAAATCAGAGTGCACAGTCTGTCTGCAGCCAAACTGTGCACTCTGATTTCTCTGTGCAGAGAACCTGCAGGCTGCGTTCTCACCTCTCTGCCCCCTGCTGCACGCACCTGACACAGAAATTCCTGTGTCGTCATGACAGGAAGCAACTCGAAGTGGGCCCGGTGTGTAAGTGACTTTTGGTTGTGCAAGTAACTTTTTTTGGTGCAAGTATTTTTTTGTTACTAGCACCAGTGCAAGTAGGTTAAAAAAATGTATTTTAACCCCTGTCTATAAACCTCCTCTTTGGTCTCTCTCTTCTACTCATGCTTGGTGGCTCCATCCTCAGCATCCTTCTCCCTACATACCCTGGGTCCCTTCTCTGCACATGTCCATATCATCTCACTCTCACCTCTCTGACTTTGTCTCCAAACTGTCCCACATTTGCTATCCTTCTGATAGCTGTTAAAGTAAAAAAATACAATCCAGATTAGTTTGTTTTTATTGTATTTATGGTATTCCTGGTCTCCCATCTGTAAGAGGGAGGGACGATGTATTACGTTAATGCGCCTTACATTAGATTTAGAATAGAACAGATCAGGAAAAGAATAGGGGATCTCTTTTAATGGGCCCTGATTCTTTACATGTGTCAATCAATGGGCCTTAAAGTAGAAAAGGTTGAGAACCCCTCCCATAGAAAATGTTGGGAGAAGGGTTGTGTGCTGATGTTACGCACTTGTTGACCTTTTCACACCAACCACAAACACTGTTCTGTCCCGAGTTGTTGCTCAGGTGTTGATGCTTGTTTGTTGCGTCCTCAGTTAATGCTTGCTGTTGTCGCTGTGGAAGGAGACAGCAGCATCGATGAGACCCACTGCAGTGCCTCACGGTCTATATTCGTGACGGAGAGACAGATACTGTGTGCTGTTGGGTTTGTGTAGCGGCGTGACGCTTGTTTGTGGGGCGGTGTTATCGATTCATAGCCTGCGCGAATGCAGGCAGCCTCCCTCAGCTGTGCTCGGCCGGCTTCTCAGGGCTGGCAGAGCTACACTGCAGCGCGTCACGGGAGGGTGTGTGTGTGTGGGTGGGTGGGTGGGTTGGGGGCCTGTTCTTAGTCATGTATGTGTATGGAGTTAGTCATGTCAGCACATTGAGCCGTGCAGTGCCCGTGTGGGGGTGACGTTGAAGCACTGCCTGTTTGAGTAGTCAGTCATGTAAGCGCATTTGACCATGACAGGACGCCGCTGTGTGTATGTGTGTTGGGGCAGTGGGGGCTGCGGTTGTTGTGGAGATGGATGGCAGTGATTTGGATCATCACTGAACCTAGTGAGTTAGTTTACCAGCTAATTTTAGCTTCTGGGTTACCTGTGAACACATCAGCTGAGCCGTTTCTCTCTAAAAAAAAAAAGAAAAAAAAAAAAAAAAAAAGGGAGAGGCAAAGGAAGAGAACATGGAGCGAGGTGAGTGTTCTGAATTTTTCCTTTTCATCACCAAACAATAAATCGTCCTCATGAAAGTGAGCATTTCTTCTGTTTTAAACCTCATCAGGCCTTCACTTCTGACACAGCTGGTTGTAGAACCCTTATGGACGGACTCAGTAGACTCAGTCACTGGCCTGGTGTCTCCAGTCTGCCCTTAGTACGATGGGCCCTATCTTCCACAAACCAGTGCACTGCTCAACTGTCACTGCCGTGCTAGTGTGCAACTAGCATAGTTATTTTCATGCCCAGCGCCCACGTCATGCAAGCACCAAGTATAACTGCCCTCATTTGTGTGTGTTGGTCTAAGAATCAGGTCAGAGCAGGGGTGGTGGCCAAATGGCTAGTGCACTTGGTTTCAGTGCAGAAGGTCCCCAGTTCAAGCCCTGTCAGAAAGGAGATTTGGTGTAAAACTTGTTCCAAATCAACATGAAGAAGCCTTTTCAGCAACAAGCAGATCCACTGTGAATCTGCTGTGGAAAAAAAAGAAAAAGAGAGCAGCAGATGTGGTTAAGAATGAGGTCAGGAACATTATTGTCATGATGCTGTCATGAAAGTGTTTTGGCCATAGACCCAGAAAAACCTGATCTGTAATCAAGTGTTGAGATTTTCTGCTATTTACGTGGTGCAATATTGAGATACGTCTAACATACAGTATGTGGGATCAGGATGCACGTCACACTGCTTCTACACAAAGTACTTGTGTTTGTCGTTATCATCTGGATCCTCATCAAAATGAAACTGAACAGAAATCCAAACTCAAAAATGAAAACGTTAAAAACTCTGCCAGTGTTCGCAGGCAGGGAGTCGCAGGGGGGTGCTTTGTGTGCGATGTGGAGAAGATCCTGTGGCCATACAGGAAGGATAAACTGTTGCCAAAATTAAGTGATCTATTGCTTCCGCAAATGATCTGTTTGTTTACTTTGACCTTGTGCACAGATAGATCTGTTTTCTCGACAGAACATCTCTCATTTCTCTCACTCAATGAGTCTGTACTCCAAACAGCAGTGTGCCAGGTTCAAGCCAAGCAATAAACTTTGTTGTTCGACCGTGAGGCCCCCCCCAGAAGAATAAAAAGTTATAGTTCCTTGTCTGGCTGCTCCAAAGATGTTAAAATGTCCAACTTTAGTGCAAAAATAAACATGTTTTAGTACAAAAACTGATTTTGGTCTCTGTAGATAATTTCCTCCTCCCTGACAAATGTAGGGGGTGGGGGGGGGGGCACTTTTTTGTTTAACTTCTTAGTTTAAATTGTTTTTAGACATAAGGTTCTGTCACAGCGGCTGAGCCCAATGTCTCCACCTCTCGTAGCGTCTGACTGTAACACACAGATTGCTTAATGCAGCCGCTAGTTGTTGTGGAGGGTGTGTCTGTTTTGTTTAGTGTATTTTACTCTAAACAACACTAAGCTCTGTCTAAACCTGATCCCATTAGAGCTCACAAGCTAAGCAGTGTAGGGCCTGGTTAGTACTTGGACGGGAGACCTCTGGAACACCAGTGGCTGTGTGCGTTTCTCTAGATAAACCTGAAGTTGTCAGTAAGGGCATCCGGCTTAAAACTTGTGCCAAATACCAATGTGGATCTGGTTGTATCTGCTGTGGCGACCCCAAATAAATGGGTGCAGCAAGAAGGACAACAATGCTACCGTTAGCAGTTATCAATAGCCTGATCCATTAGGTGAACATTTACTCAGAAAATAAGCGGCTCATAACTTTTAATGTCCACATCAAATCAAAGCAAATCCTTCTGAGAACCGCCATGCAGTCCCCAAAATGTCAAGATTCAAAGAAATTTAAGAGTTGTGTTTATTACTTTCGTAATAGTGCTTGGTGAATTTCCTGAATATAGAGGGTTTTCAATCACGTGACCGATTAGTTACCGTCTCCATCGTGGACTACTGCGCGGCTGGCACGTGAAAGAAAATAGAATGAAAGCTTATTACGAGGCCTTAAACCCTCGAGATAAAGCTGTTTATCGTGATCAATGTGTAACAGTTGGTTCAGTGGATCCATATGTTATACCGGATAGTGAATTTAATGATGATTTAATGAAGTGGCTGGCAGTTTAACAGCGCAAGCTTAATATGGCCAGAACCAAACAGACAACCCGTAAATCCACCGGAGGAAAAGCTCAGAGGAAGCTGCTGGTTACCACCAGTAGCGCTCCGGCTACTGGTGGTGTGAAAAACCCTCACCATTACAGGCCCGGCACTGTGGCGCTGTGAGAGATCCGCCGCTACCAGAAATCCACCGAGCTGTTGATCCGCAAGTTGCCGACCAGGTCAGCCTCGCTGGCCTCCTGCAGCGCATCACAGTGGAGCTCTGAAAGCGGAGGTCGGTTTTGAAGTCCTGAGCGATTTCTCTCACCAGATGCTGGAAGGGCAAGCTGCAACGCCTTCCACGACTGCAAATCATGGTCCAGAAAAGCTTGTCTTTCTACACTTTACCTTGCTTCCTGTTATTTGGACATCTCAACAATGAAGTCATTTGTAAATGATGGCTTATATTACTGTTTAATTATGTTACTTCTTCTAGTTGTCTGTTTTGTACCAGACTGTAATCTTTTATTAATTAAAAAAAAAAAAGTAAAAACCTAAGAGGTGAAACTTTTTAGCACCACTATATTTTTCCACTTCCAGATTTGCGAAATAAATCTAAGTTATGTTGTGACATTTTCTATACTATACTGTTTTCTTTTTTAAAATTATTTGTCTGAAGGAGCTCGTTATTCCCTATCATGTAATTTATTGTATGGGTTTCTAAACTCAATGGATGGGGATTATTTGCAATGTCAGAAACTTATTGAATTCAATACAGAAATGCTGCAGCAAGCTGATACTGACCCTGAGGACAAAAAAGGATTTCTGTATTTTAACAGACTTTACACAGTACTAAAGAGTGAAAAAGGAACCATTCATAATTTGGGTGGGGACTTATGGTATTTGCTAAATGTATTGAATGTCATTGGTCTATGATGAATTTATGACATTGTGACTCAACAGCATAAAAATATAAATGTAAATTCTAATTACAGTTCAGTAAAATCTATCTTGTGTATTTTGATGAGACACACCCACTGAGCTGGTCCATGAGACTTGCAGTCACAAAGAAATTTGCTCTGATCTCTGATCGGAGCCTTGAACATCAGATTACTCCTCTTTAATGTGACAGTCACAGAAATGGGTCAATTCATAAAGATGGTTGGTTCAAGTTGTGTCATGCTGTGGACGGGAGGACAAATGTTGCTGGGGTCATTTTAAATGAGTATATTCAGAGAGTGTTGAATGTTAAGCATGTGTCTGACAGGGTGTTGAGTGTGAAGTTTGAAATCGAAGAAGTGATGATCAATGTCATCAGTGCATAGGCCCCACAGGTACGTTGTGAGATGAACGGGGGAAAGGAAATTTCTGTAGTGAGTTAGATGAGGTGGTGGAGAGTGTACCCAAGCATGAAAGAGTGGTGATGGGAGCAGACTTCAATGGGAATGCTCGTAAAGGGAATAAAGGTGACGAGGAAGTCATGGGTAGGTTTACTGTTGATTAGTGAAACAAAAGCAAAAACTCATCATAGCAAGTTGTAGAAATCAAAGAACCTAAAAGGACACTGAGAGTTGACATCACCAAATCCAGTAGCCACTCTTAAATTATTTGGCTTTTGGTCTCATCTGTTACAGTAGTAAAATTAAATAAAGAATAAAGCTTAATTAGCTTAGTTCCACTGAAGAGGAAAAGTAGGCAGTCCCGTTTAGGCCCTGATGCCTGTTGGTGCTGGTGATTATCCACAGGTTCTGTAGTTTGAAGCAGATGAGAGTCTTTGACTCACTCTGGATAGGATGCCAGTCCATTGTAGATTACTTTCCCAGGCAAGGCCGGAACCCATTTACAGCTAGGTGGGCTGAGACAATGCAGATGGAAGTGTCTTATCCAAGGACATGGACAGGTAGAATGACCAGGAATTGAACGCAGGTCTACATATTGGTAGTCCAACACTTTATCCCAGTGAGCTGTTTAGTTGACTAGTTTGTAAACATTTTTCCAGAGCCACATGAAATCACACAGTGATAGAGATTAGCCCACGGAACCCGAATGTTAACTTGATGGAATAGTTTATTTTATTCATTTTTTGTTTTGTAAATGCATGAAAATCTTGTGCCAGACCAACATGTAGACTGGATCTGCTGTACTGACCTCAGGCAAAAAAGGAGACGACGAAGGAACTTTCTTTTCTGTTGTGCAGATGTATAAAAACTATGGCTGAAATGAATGTTGACCGTGTGACTGACATTTGAAGGCGCGGCTCTAGACCCTGCGTTGAACCCAGAGCTTTTTCACTGTTTGATGCAATCAATCTTGAATGCTGAAACTGTCGTCTGCAGCATGTAACATATTCATAATGTACGTGGTAGAGGTTTTGAGCTAGGCTATCTACTCTGCTATCAGGAAAACAGTCATTTTCTTAACATGACAAGAAAATTATTTCTTTATCTTGGGAAAACAAAGCAGGCAAAATACATTAACTCACGGCGCTTCTGTAATTATCACTGTAAATATGCCTGAGTTCATGTAATGATCCGTGTAATGTTTCCTAAGAAATTGATGGATATGTAAACATTTAAAAAAAGCTCTATCTCCCATTGTTGAGGAAAGTGCTAAAAATAGATAAACTCTGGAGTTCTTCATTGGCCTGTGTTCCACCCCTCCCCAAAGTTGAAGGAAAATCAGTCTAGTCATTTTTGCATCATCCTGCTGACAGACAAACCAACAAATGGTAACAAAAACATCCCCACAAACAAAACTCCTTGCTGACGGTAACTGTGACAAGATTCATATAAAATTTTTTAATTTATTTTCAGTGCCGTATTTAATGAAATTATTTGTCTGTATTTTGCATAAAATTTCCATTTTACACCATAGAGTCTAATTAGCAGCAAGTAAAATGCCTTCAGGTGACATTTAGATCCAAACTAAAAGTTAATGGGATATTAATGACACAGAACACCTGTGTTATATTCTGTCACTCATTTTATATGTCTGAATTTCTTTTAATTTGTCACTTGTCTAAACAGGTAGACCGACATCTTCAGACGAGCAGTCTGTCAGCCGCAGATAGCTGAATGGATAGATGCTGGTGACAAAAGGTTACCATGGTGATAGGGTGTTTACAGCCGCCTCCCTGCAGCTTTGGCACAGAAATCCAGTTTCCACGGCAACAGCCCGGATGCCCTCCTCCCCAAACCAACAGTCGATGAGGCTGATGAGTGCACTGTGTGTGTGTGTGTGTGTGTGTGTGTGTGTGTGTGTGTGTGTGTGTGTGTGTGTGTGTGTGTGTGTGTGTGTGTGTGTGTAATTCATTGAGATAAGTCGTACCTTTGTGAGAAATGCAGCGCATCTGCATCAGTGGTGCAAAACGCAACATTGCTACATGATGTCACTCTCTGAAATGCCTGCACCTGTGTCTCACCTTTTATATTAGCTATACAGCAGCATGACGGTCCTGAGCATTTAAATATTCACGCAAACAAATAAACCACTCATTCATTTCCAGGGGTGCAACGATACATCATGTATTGTGATAATCGTGGGCCTGTATTGAATCATTTTTTTCCCCTTTCTTTTAAATGAACGTCTTAGGCTTGTCACGATACTTGTCACAAGGCATTAAAAAAGATTGGAACAGTAGAAAAACTAAATATACAAATAGGGAACGGATAAGATGTCATAGGATGACCAGGGGCTGTGTGAGTCTTTCTCCAGGTACAGCTGGAACTGCATCAGGACAGGCATCCGGTGTAAAATTTCTGACAAATTCTGTTGTGGATCGTTACTGGCTCCGCTGTGGCGACCCAGAACAAAATGTGGGTCAGCTGAAAGACAACAGCATCACCATAAAATAGAAAATGTAAAACATCAAGTATTACAAATTGTACTTCAGAATAATTAGTTTCGTTATAATTATACATTCACCACAAATTACTTTCTACATAATTCATGTGAACAGCAATGTAATTATGCATTGTGATATGTGTTGAATTCCTTCCACAACGCTTTGATCCATCCTGCTTAGGACCCCTCAATGGATCGCGACCAGTTTTAGAGGTTTTTAATCACTCTGGCTGCTGTTCTGTTGTAAAACTGAAGCATGCTTGTGTGTATGTGTGTCGTGTCTCAGGCAGGTGTTGTTGCGGTCCCGGCAGTGGGGCATCTTGGGACATTGTTTCATCAGCTGTGTTCAGAACTCAGGCTCTCTTTAATTTGTAATTAATTTGCTCATAATTCAATTAATTTTACAGCAACACAGCAGCACTGGTGGGTTTTCAGAAGCACAATCTCATCTTTTGCCAAGTTTAGAGATGTGCCACAGTTTGTGTTGGGGACATATTGATGACGTGCAGCATCTCACTTTCTATACAGATGGAGTGGACCTATGAAAAGCAGTGTGATCTACATAACAGACGGTAGCCCAGACTGTACATTGGCCCGAATGTGTATTAAACACTTGGACAGCTGGCGCTCGATACCTGTTTGTTCAGCTGTTATATATTGTGAGCCAGGCTGCCATCCTGATCATTGATTGTTTTTATGTATGACGTTTACGTGCACAAGGCAGCTCGCTGCACCTTTAAATGATTCCTGTAATGCATGTTCAGTGATAGAGCTCGAGCACAAACGTGGAAACTCTGTTCACAGGGCTGCAAAACCTCGGTTTGTGGATGGATTTCTGTCAAAATGTGTTCCATGTTCCGTTTATTTTGTGATATAAACCCGCAGGGTTCTCCCCAGACATTGGAATAACAGCGCTGCACTGATGGGTGGCGCCATCTTGCAGTGTTTTAGCGCGAGACTTGGTGGAAATCTGACCACATGCAAACATATTTTTGTGGGGAAATTTCACATAAACAACTTCAGCTCTTTAGTTTATCTTGTGTACATCCAGATGACACGAATCATGACAAAACGCAACCGTTACATGAAGCCCGATCAGAGGATGAGCTCTGCATTTTTTGTTTCCTCTTGGCTGCGCCTCCTCCCAAGATGGCCTGGCGATCGCTGCATCCCCGCCAAGACGGAACAGAAAATGCAGAGATCTGGCTTCGTGTATGGCTTGTTTTGTTATGGTTTGTGTCATCTGGATGTCAACAGGATAAAATAAAGAGCTAAAGTTGTTTGTGAAATTTCCCGCAAAGCGCGTTTGCATGCTGTTAGATTCCCACCAAGTCTCCCTATAAAACATGAGATGACACTACACTATAGCGGCACTAGATGGCAGTATGAGGGCGCAGCGCCGTTGTTCCATTGTCTGGGGAGAACCCTGAATTGCAAGTATTACAATAGCAAAAGAATTAAAATAGTAGAGTTTAGAGGACTTGATGTTACAATCCCTTGAATCATTAGCATGGCTTCTTGCCTGGTGTCTTCAGCGAGAGGTAAACACTTCATTGGGGTCAACAGGTGGACAACCTCCTTCCTTTTACGGTCTGGGTCAAGGATGGTCGCGTTCAGATGATTTCACTGGACGTGCTCCTGCTCTCATGAAAGGAGTGGCGTTTGGTAGTCCAGCCATCAGAAAAGGAAGGACATTAGTGGTAGTTCTCCTTTCTTCTAGGGTGATCACCAGTTGTTGCAAGACCTGGTTGTGCCTCCAGGTATCGTGGCCTTGGGAGAAGGCTAGTTTTGCAACAGTAAGGATGTGCCTCAGCTAGGGCTGGGCGATCTGGGTAAAAAAAAAAAGAATCACGATTTTTTCCTCATATCATTTGATCTCGATTTTCGATTCGATCTTTAAACATTCTTATTCAAAATATATAAATATTTGTTATAATTCACTTATATTAAAAAAGACAACATAGATGTTTTAAAAGATGATTTCTGGTTTTTATTATCAAGAAAATTTAACTATGCCATTTCAAGTACAATAATGAACATATGAAACTTTTCATTGTAGTGACCTGCACATACAATGTTATTAAAAACAGCAAACAAAGACTAAAATAAAAAATAGTAATGTATAAAAATGTGCAAACTGGCAGTGGCCACATCTGTAAACTTGAAATTAGACAACTGTGTAAGAGTAAAGATGTAAACACACACTGAAACTATTATAATTATGCATATAAATATAAAATGAAAAAATGCACAGCAAACAGTAGAAACAATGTAAATTTAAACTCTTCATTCACAGGTTTCTTTATCAAAAAATGTGGTATAAATATAACTATACAATGAAAGTGCACAGCAAACGGTAAAACACAATGCACACTTAACTCTTCATTCACAGGTTTCTTTACCAAAAAATGTTTATAACTATAAAATGAAAAAGTGCACAGCAAACAGTAAACAACATGTAAACTTTACTCTTAATTCACAGGTTTCTTTACCAAAAAATGTTTATAAATATAACTATAAAATGAAAAAGTGCACAGCAAACAGTAAAACACAATGTAAAACACATCCTTCACAGGTTTTTGGCCAGAAAGACGAGTCTGTCAACAGCATCTGGTTTTAAGGCTGCTCTGTGGCATGTGACAATATTGCCACTTGTGCTGAAGGCATGCTCTGATGGTGAGCTTGTTGCAGGTATACAAAGGTAGCGCTTGGATAATGCGACTGACTCTGGGGTAAGTGAGGCTGTGCAGTTTCCACCATTCCAGAGGCTCTGCTTCGCTGTCAACATCTGGAGCCGTGAGGTAGCTTTTCAACTCAGTCTCAGCTGCCTGCTCTTCAGTCAGTCCTGAAGCTGGAGTTTGAGGAGGTGATTTTTTTAAAGAAGCTCCCCAGAGATTTTTTTGGGCATTTTTGCTGGTGTTGAAGCTGCTGAGGTATCTCTTGTGCTGCTGGGGGAGGGGGGGTGGGTCAGTGACCATTTGTCCAAGAGCAGTAGCCTTAACTGCCTCCACTTTGACATCCTGGATGTATTTTGTTCTGAACCGTGGGTCCACAAGTGATCCCAAGTTCAGAAGATCATCAGTGGAGTTGTCACTGTATTTTTCATTTAAGTATTTTGTGACTGTACTCTTGATGTCTTGTTAAATCCAAGTCGTCATCATCCTGAATCTTCAGCACCTCCTCATTGAAAAGATGAAGCACTGGTTTAATGTAGGACACAGAAACATAATGCTCACCAGAAAGTGCATCTGTGAACTCCACAAGTGGACTTAGGGCTTTGTGGACAGCTTCAAGGACCTCAATGTCCTGCCACGAAAGGGTTAAGTGCCGTGTTTTTCTGTCTGCAGACAGTACTTTTGTTATGGCCTTTTCCTGCTCCAAATCTCTAGCCACCATTCCCATTCGTGATCCCCACCTTGTTGGGGATTCAGTCACGAGCATGTGCCTGGGAAGATTCAATTCCTGTTGAGCAAGAGCAAGTTCCTTTTTTCGTTTCCAGGAGAAGAAGGCCCCTACTACCTTCTTGCAAACGCCTGTGGCTCTTTCCAGCCTTTGGTCCTTCATACTTCCCTCTGTAGAAAAAAAAAAATATGCATAATTTATTCATACAGAACTTTTACCTACTGAGGCTATAAATGGACGATTGGTTATTATTTTTTTATTATAGCAATAAAATTAAGAAATAATGTTCTATGTTTGTTTGCTTTGGTACCCTTTTCCAAGAGTACCTGAATTTCAATTATACTACACCTGAATAACTATTTATACACATTATTTGTAAGTTTTAGCATTTAAAATGAGAAAAAAATACAAAAACGAACTTGATTTTTTTTTCTTCAGTTTTTAGTGAAAAATGATTATGTAAAGGAAGTTTGGATTTCACATTTTTAACATGAAGCTGTACGTGTTTACAATCAAAATAATTAATTTTGTGTGTCTAGAACTCAGAAACAGTGCAGAAACAGTGCAAAAGTAAACATTTTACAAGGCGAAAATATGCAAAAAGTATCCAATTTTAAAGTGCAGAACCAAACAATATGAATAACAACAAAGTGCAAAACTATATATAAATACATCAATTATCTGTATTATTAAAATGTGCAATAAATCACTCATTTGATCACTCATTTTGTGCAAAATTATACAATATGAATAAAACAGTGTCAAACTATATACAAATATATAACCAAGAATCAAAATTAGATCTAAACTACATCAGTCCATTGTCAGTGTGGTACTGTCGGTAACAGTTTCTGTCTGGCTGAAGACAGAGGCCAGTTTTACAAACACCCTGCCTTTTCCTCAAAAATTACTACATTTATGTTTGCTGTCTGTCTCTGTACTTTTCTGTCATTTTTGCGCTCTTTTTCATACTTTTCCCTCGTTTCAAAAGTCACCGAACGCACTTTACCGTAATATATGCAACATATAGCATACTGTTGAAAAGCATGGGTTCTTAGCTTGCTGTCAGTGTTGAAATTTTTCAGATTGAGGGCTTACATGAGAACTTATGGTAATGAGAATCAGTGGCGCACTAGTGTGAAACTTCCGTGTTTTTCCTCTGCGTGATGACGTCACAGGCTTACGTTTACCATAATATACCATATATCATTGGAAAGCCCTTGGTGTTAGCTTAACAATGCACTTCGAATCATTCAGATTGGACAAACTATGGCAGAGTTACGGTAAAAAAAATATGCATATGGAAAATATGGCGTGGGCACCATCGCCGTAGATAAAGGGTTAATATTTATTTATTTATTTGTTACATATCAATCAAATCTGTACATATTTAAGCCTAAAACAAGCCTAAAACTAATTACTACAATACAAATGTTACTAATAATAAGAATGATAATTTCTTATTATGGCAAACTTAGTAATAAAAAAATAATATACCACTCTCCACTTTCACTTACCAACTGCAAGGTGTAAGTGGTGTCCAAAGCACTGCATCCTGTTCCAACCTTTACTCCTCGTGGCTTTAACCATATTGGCAGCGTTGTCTGTCGTGATGCAGACCATGCGCTCCTCCTGCAGCCCCCAGGAAGCAAGTGCATCCTCTAGCCCCTGTGCTATGATGTCTCCGGTGTGATCCTCCAGAAAGTAGAGTGTTTGAAGGCATTTACTCTGTAGGCTCCAGTTTTCGTTGATATAGTGGATAGTTAAACTGAAATAGGGCTGCGATGTCCGACTGGTCCAAATGTCAGTAGTTGCTGCAAAGTAACAAACATTTTGTAGTTGTTTTTCCACTTCTGCGCGACGTGTCATATAATTGCGGCATAGCTGTTTGGGAAAAGTACTTCCTCCCAGGGAGCGTGTATCTACTGTCTAATACCCGCATTAACTTCTTTTGGCATCATGTCCTTGGCAATGCATAATGCAATAGTGTTCGTTATTGTTTTTGCCCTCTTTGAATGTTTATAGTATGGCGTGACGGCTGTGAGCGCTGCCGTGATCGATGTCTGCTGAGGCTTTGGTTGAGCATTACGAGCGCTACTTGCAGCGGGCTCGGTTTGTTTTTCCGAACACTCATTGTGTTGCACCGGGTGATACCGTCGCAAGTGATTGAATAAATTTGTAGTGTTCCCCGTCTTGGTGGATACTACGCAACGACAGACTTTATAAATTGGCTTTGCTTGTAGGTGGTCTGTTTGCAAGTAACCAAACCACTGCCATATTGCAGATGTAGCTCGGCCAGTTCTGTCAATAATCTCTGTTGTACCTGGGTTACGTATCTCTTCCCCTTCGCTCTGGATTTCAATGTCGCCATATTCCTCTTGCATTATTCAGTTTATAATCCACTTTCTGAAAATCCACTCCTCCTCTCACGGTCTCAAGGTTACTTCACTCAGGCACTTTCTTTGTCTCAACAAGTGGGCGGCAACTCCTCTCAGCCGCATGGTTTTTCTGTTACCTGATTGGTCAATAAATGTGTCGATTAAAATGCACTTCACTTATAATCGAGATCGAGCACAGTGTGGATCGCGATTCATCAATCTTTCGATTTTTGGCACAGCCCTAGCCTTAGCATTGCTGGATTTTGGCAGAGACCTTAGTGTTAGGAGATCTCATGTCCTCTTGGGTTGAATTCTTAGGTTTTCAGCTCCTCACAGGCTTGCGAAGGGACCCTTAATGTCTGCATGCAGTAGATAAATGGCTGCTCTCTCCACTGAAGATTTCCTCCATTGTTTCCTCCATTGCTTGATTTCCTGCTGCCTTCTGGACTTGGATGGGGTTGGTGTTTTGTTCTTTTTCTTCTGTTTTATTCCAAATCTTTCTGCTCCATAAAACAGGGTTTAGGATTAGGATTATGGTTACAGATTTATGTTAATAAGAACATAAATGCATGCCAGAATAGTGCATGAAATATTTTTTTGCAGGGTCTCAATTCAATTCAGTGTCAATTTATTTAATTTATATAGCGCCAAATCACAACAAAGTTGCCTCAAGGCGCTTCACACAAGTATGGTCTAACCTTACCAACTCCCAGAGCAAACACAAAGACAACAGTGGTAAGGAAAAACTCCCTCTGATGATGTGAGGAAGAAACCTCAAGCAGACCAGACTCAAAGGGGTGACCCTCTGCTTGGGCCGTGCTACCGACAATTGACAATAAAAATATTCAGGAAATTTTGGGAGTCATGCTGGTGCACAGGACGGGAGGCCTGAAGAAGAAGACATCAACTTAAGGTTTAAGTAGGTCAGCCAAGTAGGGGGTGCTACTCCGTGAATAATTTTAGAGGTTAGTAGCAGAACCTTCAAATCTGATCTCACAGGGACAGGAAGCAAGTGAAGAGATGTCAGAATGGGTGTAATGTGGTAAAAGTTTCTGCTTCCTGTCAAAAGTCTGGCAGCAGCATTTTGAACCAATTGGAGACCCCTAATGCTGGACTGCGGTAAACCAGAAAATAGAACATTGCAATAGTCCAATCTAGAAGAAACAAATGCATGGTCAGGGTCTCAGCATCAGCCATAGACAGAATGGGACGAATCTTCGCTATATTTTGCAGGTGGAAGAAAGCAGTCCTCGTAATATTTCTAATGTGGAGATCAAAGGACAATATGAGATCAAAAATTACTTCAAGGTTCCTCACTTTGTCAGTGTGATGTATGACACACAAGCCTAGGCTAAGCCTTAGCTGGTGAAATTGATGCTGATGTCTCACTGGACCAAAATCCATCATTTCAGCTTTGTCAGGTTTAAAAGCAGGAAATTGCTGGACTTCCAGCTTTTCACTCATGCAGTGCAATCTTCGAAGGATTTTATGTGGATAAGATTACTGGTAGTTATCGGCATGTATAAATGAGTGTCATCAGCATAGCAGTGAAAGGTAATCCCAAAACGCCGCAATATGTGCTCAAGGGGTGCTATATGAAGTGAGAAAAGCAGGATGCCTAAGACGGATGCCTGTGGAACCCCAAATTTCATGTCGCGAAGGTTAGCGGTATTGTTATTGTACAAAACACTGTGAGAACGATTGGTCAGGTATGATGTCAACCGTGCAAGGACACTCCCAGTAATCCCAAAATGATTCTCCAACCTATCGAGTAGAATATGATGATCCATGGTATCAAATGCAGCACTGAGATGTAACAGCACAAGAACCGTAGTGGTGTCCGAATCCATTGCAAGCAGGTCATTCACCACTATAGTGAGAGCCGCCTCTGTGGAATGATATTTTCTAAAAGCAGACTGCAGTAGCTCAAAGAGATTATTCTCAGTAAGGTGGTCCATGAGCTGCTGTGAAACCACCTGTCCCAGAATTTTAGGGCAAGATGATAGATTTGATATTGGCCTATAGTTTTTCAATATACTCAGGTCAAAGTTGTTCTTAAAAAAAAAAAAAAAAAAAAATCAGCTGGGGGGCTGGGCTGCTCTTTTCAGCACTGTATAACTATAATTACTGCAGTAAAGCGGCAACAGGTGAGTTTTTGTGGAACTTGGAGGTAAGTGCTGTTAGACAAATTAATGTGAGCCGGAATATGTGATTAATATTTTTTCTTTCATTATCAAACTGTAAACCTTTACAGAGAAATTATCCAGTTTTCTTTGATCTAAAACTCATATCAGTTTTTGCAGCGAGCATTAAGACCAACTGTACATTAAATTTCACCAAGTAAAATGAATGTGTTGTAGGAATTAAACAAGGAAAAAAAAATCCAGTGGGCCTTTTTTTTTTCAAGGTATTCAAATTAATACTCACCTATTGGGTATCGAGTAATTACAGCACTGTCACTGTGCACACACCCTCTTACACATGCACACATGCCGTTTACCTTCAGATGCCCAATAAAGTCACTTTCTCCTCCCAGGGGTCACTGAGCATTGATGAAGTCATATGTATTAATTGATAAATGACTGCTGCAGGCTTTTGTTTAGGTATGTGCAATGATGATGCTTTTGTGGTTAATCCTATCGATAGTAATAATAATTGTAAAGAAATCAAGAAAATGCCACATGTTGACTTCTCAGGTGTAATTTAGCTTCTAAATTCTAATTCATTCTAAACTGAATTATACTGAGAAAGTGAGATTGTAGATGTTCTTCCACTCCTTTAAAATGGGTTTATATGGGTGCTACAACTAGATTCAGATTAAATGTATTTGTGACAAGCTTGCTTTGTCTCGTTAAATTTTATTTTATTTATTTTGGGTTTTAAGACGCAAGAACTGGTTCTACTGGAGAATCACTTAAAATGTTTTGTGAAAATTTGATTGGAATCATGTGAATCAGACATTATCCGTTTCAGTTTACAATGCCTTAATGTTTTTCTGACAGTTGCGCTGCAGGCTCGTGTCATAATTTCATATATAACATCATGACAACAAACTCTGTATATAGCATCCAGGAAAACCAGGATGTTTGCAATAATTCTGCAAACATCTGTAGACCTTTAGGGGAGAGAGGGAGATATTTTTTAGTGTGTATGCAAAAGTTTGGGCACCCCTGATAATTTTCTTGATTTTCCTTTATAAATCATCGGTTGTCTGTATCAAAAATTTTAGTTAAATATATTGTATAGCAAACGGACGCACTGATATTTGTGAAGTGAAATAACGTTTCTAGTATTTACAGAAAGTGTGCAATAATTATTTAAACAAAATTGGGCAGCTGCATAACTTGGGCACCCTTGTCATTTTATTGATTTGAATACATTGAGCAGTAATTATTGGAACAAAAAATTGGTTTGGTAAGCTCACTGACCCTTGACCTCCTTACACAGATGAAGCCAATCATGAGAGGATATTTAAGGTGGCCATTTGCAAATGTTTCCCCTCTTTGCATCTCTTCCAGTGAGTGGCAACATGGGAGCTTCTACGCAACTCTCAGATGACCTGAAAACAAAGATTGTTCAACATTATGGTTTAGGGGAAGAATGCAAAAAGCTATCTCAGAGATTTCAGCTGTTAGTTTCCACTGTGAGGAACATAGTGAGGAAATGGAAGACCGCAGGCACAATACTAGTTCAGGAACGAAGTGGTAGGCCAAGAAAAATCTCATATAAGCTGAAGCGAAGGATGGTGAGAACAGTCATAGTCAACCCACAGACCTGCTCTAAAGATCCACAACATGATCTTGCTGCAGATAGTGTCTCTGTGCATTGCTCAACTATACAGCACACTTTGCACAAGGAGATGCTGTAATGCAGAGGAAGCCTTTTCTGCGTACATGCCACAAACGGAGTCGCTTGAGGTATGCTAAAGCACATTTGGACAAGCCAGCTTCATTTTGGAATAAGGTGCTGTGGACTGATTAAACTAAAATTGAGTTATGTGGATATAACAAGGGGCGGTATGTATGGCTGAAAAAGAACACAGCTTTCCAAGAAAAACACTTGCTACCTACAGTAAAATTTGGAGGTGGTTCCATCATGCTGTGTGTCCAGTGTAGGTACTGGGAATCTTGTTGAAGTTGAGGGTCACGCGAGACAAAACTCAATCCCTGGAGCAACAGGTTGTTCAGTTTTTTTCTTCCAACGATATCCACATTAATAGTACTGATATTGCTGATTGCCATTCAGTTGCAAGAAGAGACAAAAAGGCGAAACCGGTGATCATCATCTGGTTTGTAAATAGAAAGTTTACGAATGAATTAAGGCAAACAAAAAGTTGAAAGGAACCGAGGTGTATGTGAACGAACATTTGACAAAGAAAATTGCGGAGATTACAAGACAAGCAAGCCAAGTAATTACTCATCCAACTAGGATAACTAGGAATTCATCAACACTTATTGACAATATATTGACAAACATTACTACGGGAAACATAATGGGTGGACTTCTCATTAGTGATATCAGTGATCATCTGCCTGTTTTTGTTGTTTTCAATTCATTAGTTGATAAAATTGACCATATTAATATTACAGACTTCACAAGGAAAATAACAAAGGAAACAATGGAAAAGCTTAGGGCGGATTTAAGACAGCAAAATTGGAGTGATATTTACATTGAGGATGTTGATCAATCTTACAAATTATTCATTTCTATTATTTCTAATTTATATGACATACATTGCCATTGTGTGTTAAAAAATGGAAAAAAGCTAAGTAAAGATAAACCTTGGATCACTAAGGGACTTCTGAATGCATGTAAAAAGAAAAATATTTTGTATAAGCAGTTTTTAAAATCTAGAACAATTGAAGCTGAGATAAAAGTCATATAAAACGAACTAACTTACATTATGCGATCATGTAAAAAGCAGTATTATAGTGATTTATTGGAAAAAATAAAACGAATATAAAGGGTACTTGGAGGTTGTTAAATGAAATCATAAATAAGAAAAAAGATGTCAAAGAATATCCTGCCTATTTTTATGCAAATACTGACACAGTTGTTAAAGAAAACAAAGCTATTGCAGATCATTTTAATGGTTTTGTTAACGTGGCTAAAAACTTAGCAAATTAAATTGTTCCTTCCAAAACATGCTCCTCGAATTACAGCAAAACAATACTGTATTAACTATGTTAAAACTAAAATGTCAAAAGCCATTGCAATTCTGCACAAAGCCCAGGACTTCCTCACCCAACATGCATTGACCACTTTATATCATGCATTACTTGTTCCATATATGACATATTGTGTTGAGGTTTGGGGAAATACATACAGAACTAATACTAAACCAGTTTTTCTGTTGCAAAAGAAAGCTATAAGAATTATCAGTAATAAACCATATCGAGAGCCAACAAATTCGTTATTTGCTTGTCTGCAAATTTTAAAATTCTTGGACTTGGTTGATTATATTACAATACAGATTATGTATAAAGTTAAAAATAAGCTTTTGCCTCTACATGTCCAGAATCTGTTTAAAATGAGAGACTCCAGCCACAGAGGAACATTATTATTTGAGAAATTGAAGATCCGTACTACTGTTAAAAGTCATTGTGTTTCCGTCA
>NC_047105.1:25927303-25932544 GCF_902500255.1 Thalassophryne amazonica
GGTATGCAGGTAACAATACATCAATCTTGAATGATGCATCGATTTGGTGATCCAATATCACTGAGACATAAAATGAAAAGCGAGAACAATTTGGTCATGCCTTTATTTTGAAACTCCCATTTGAACATCTGTGCCACCTTTCTTGTCCCTGTGCACTTCCTTCCTAAACATTTTTAAACAGTTGTTCTTGTGCCAGGTACATGATTTCACCCCATGTCAGTCACAGGCCCCCGAATTTAATCAGATTTTGTGACGTCAGCAAAATATCAGTGTAATTTTGTACTCTGGTCAAATTTGTGATCACTGTTTGGAGAGTGGTACCTTGGTTTTACGATGATGATGATGCAGACAAGTCCACTTTAAAACTGTGTTCAGTGTGGACCCTGTCAAGGATGTAGTTTTTTGATCTGTATGTGTATATGTTGGCAGATATCTCAGAGTTTTCAGTAAAATGTGGTGGACAGGCAGGCAGTGTTTCATTAGGTTTGGACACAATTTCGAGAATTTTTCATTTTCAGATTTCTGTAAATCAGGACAGGATCCAGAAAATATAGAAAACAAACTTATTCTTTAGAGTATAAGTCACTGTATTATAAATACAAATATATAATTTAATTTGTTTTGTGCATTGCTGGAGTGTACACTTTATTATTGGCATTTATTCTTTTGTTATTGGAGTTTGTTTTTGTGCTTTGATTCCTGGGAAAGTCTGATATAAATAGTTGTTATTAATGAACGCATGTTTTTTGGCATAAAAGTCCTCCTAAACTAGTAAAAAAACAAAAAATAACAAAAAAAAAAAAAACCCCAAGCAAACAAAGTCCAGATAACAGAAATTTTTGTAGGACATGAAAAGGTTCAGGTAAAGATGCAGATGTAAGAATATTCTTTTAATTAGTGGCACATGTTAAATATTTAAGATGTTAAGAGTTTTTGTTTTTTTTATGCCGACTCATCACTTCTTCCATGCGTTTTCCAACAAGAGCATTTTTACTGCATCATTTAGAAGGCTTAAGTCTGTAACTGCAAATGTAGGTTTCATGTAGGTCAAAGTTCAAAAGATGTGCATCACCATGTTTTTTCAGGATGTTTTGAAAAATTTCATGCATACACTGCAGAGGTTTTATTACGTGTGACAAAGGAGCAACAGTGGAACCACTGCACTAGAACTTTGTTTTTCTAATAATGAAGAACTTTGCCTGTTTGTGTGCAGATCGTGTTGGAGCTGAATGATGCTCGTCTTAACTATGCGGTCTGACAGGGACTGATTCCGTTGAAGTGACCCATGCTTCTGCTTTCATGGATGCTGGAGTTGAGATTTGTGACTTTGTGTTTCCAGATGTTCAGTGGTCTCCTGAAGCACACACCACCTCTGGCCTCTGCTGCCGCCTCCTCTTCTGCCTCAGACCAAAACAGCAGTGCACAAACCACCGTTCCCACAATCCCACGGGGACACCTGGTTGTGGGTCCTAAGGACCAGCTTCGCCTCCTCACCTCTGTGGGCACCACGGCGACGTCCAATCACTGCACAGTGACTGGGGCCTACAACGCAAAACACGCTGGAGGAGGTGGAAGACCAATAACCCCGCAACCTCCTTCCTCTCTTAGCGAGGAGGATGATGGAGGAGGAGGGGGCAGGGTGAAGAAGAAGCGGAAGAAAAAGGACAGGAGGGAACGGGAGAAAGGAGGAGGGGAGGGAGAGCAAAGGGAAAGCAGTAAACCAAAGAAACGAAGGGAGGAGAAGGAGTCTTTAGTGGTCACACTGAGGCAGAGCAAGGAGCCCAAGAAATCCAAGGATCGCAGGAAAGAGAGCGGGCCGGAGCCCAAACATGTGGCAGGTGCTGCTGCGGCCCTCGTGCCCGCCGAGGTGCTGGTCAAGGTGCCCGCAAAAAGAGGGAGGAAACCCAAGATCAAAATCCTGCCTCCTCTACCCACAAATCAAGGTAGGAAGTGATGGTGGCTACTTTTGCTTTTGTAGATGGTTAATTAATTTGTGAGGTTTTGGTGCTGGGATTTTTGCAGGTGTGGTATTCAGAGGCAGTTTTTCATCTTGAGCTCAGATAACTGACATGAAACTGAAATGCAGTGACAACACAAAAACAGTAAAAGACACATGCATCCATAAACTGCCATAGGATGGGAGGTGGAGCATAAAGACTGATAACTTTTTTGGGGGCGGGGGGGGGTGAAATCAGCACAGGACAAAAACTCCCTTAGAAGCACTGTGTGATGTTTGCAGCCTCAGGCTCTTTCTCTGACTGTAAGTGCAGGTTTTTCTTTATTTGAAAGAATGAATGGGATTCATCTTGACATTGTTATTAAGTTCACACTGAAATTGCAAGGCCATCAAGATGCAGCTTTGCACAATTTATTCATGTAGAAAAAGAATTTGTCGAGTAAAAAAGACACTGGAAAGAAAAGGTAAATAGTTTTCAGGGGTCACCTTAGAGTTGTGCATTCATCAACATTAGGAGTGTTAATGTCGGCGAATCCAAAGCAGCTGTAGACCGTCGGCAGTGCTGGACCTATCTGTCACTCCAATAAGTCTTCAAAAGTTGTTTTTTTTTTTTCTTTTTTTTTGTGCTGCTGTTTTCTTCTGCTCAATTACAGTTTCAACTGCATACTTTATAAATTTCATTGTAAATTCTGCAGTGGTACGGTCGCGACATTCAGTTGTCATGAGTTTAGATGGTGCCATCTTGTGGCCTTAGATAATAATGCATTCTTTTTTGACATAGAAATTGTTTTGAAATGCATAATTTGCAGGACCAAACAACTTAGATAAGATATCAGACAACAACCTATCAGCATTTCCCCTATAATTTTTTTTTCAGGCCAAATTTGCAAGGTGCATTGCACAAAAAAAAGTGAGTTGCTAAGAAATGCAAAAGCTTAAGTTACATGGTGTACTCATTAGTCCTACAAAGCTTGAGCATTGGTTTAGCACAAAAATACTTTATACAAAAAAGTATTTTTCACAGCAGTCTGTACTCACTGTTCTTGAAATGAAGCAACAACTCCACCTGGTGGATATTTATCATGAATTCAGGTAAAATATTGCTCTAGTCTTTCATATTAAAGGACACCCATAGACTAAAATCTCTGAGTTTAAGCATCAGTAACTGCATCACCTACCAACTGCATGGGTGCAAACAATATATTTGTGTATAGGGGAAATTTAATGTAACTTTTATTGCCAGAATTATTTCCTTCATCACTGGCAGATCTTAGCGTGCATGTGCACCCACTTTTTTCTTCAAAGTTTAGCTGCAGGCACCCCACTAAAGTATGTCAACACAAAAGAAGGTTGGGCCAAATGTGGCCTGCGTGCTGCAAATTAGCAGCCATGATTCAGGCGCAGAACAGAAGCTGACTTGTCAAGCTGCTGTCGGAAAATCCCCTCACAGTTCGCATTAAGACATGGAAAGTTTCATGCTTTTTTTAAATTGTACTTATCTGGTGTGAAGCAGCAGTTAGAGAGCAGGAGTTTTAGCAGAACCAACACATGGCGGGGAAGATGAGAGAACGTTTCATGAATAAAGATATCTGCAGTGCAAAAATACATTTTGAGGTACAGTGTGATGTCCGTTTTTGATATGTTGATAGGAGTCAAAATGTGTGAAATAGATGTAACTTTAAAGGGGAACAGCAACACTTGTTGAGAAGCCCCGGGGAAGACCCAGGACACGCTGGAGGGACTACATCTCTCGGCTAGCTTGGGAACCCCTTGGGGTTCCCCCGGAGGAGCTGGGGGAGGTGTGTGTGGATCGGGAGGTCTGGGTGGCTTTGCTTGAGCTGCTGCCCCCGCGACCCGACTCCGGATAAAGCGGAAGAAAATGGATGGATGGATGGATGGATGGATGTTTGTGCATTCCTTGGTAAAAATTGTTATTCATACACTTACAGAATGTTTGAGTGCAGTGTAGATATTATTTGAATCAAATTTGCTGCTAAATTGACATGTAAATGGCCATTGGCTGAAGTCAGTGGAGGGCACTTCTGGTTGATGGCACTGGTTGGGGTCTCCTCTGCTGGGGACGACTGCAGTTTACTGAGCTTGCTCATTGAAGTTCTATTAGTCTCGTCAAGAAACAGGTAGAATATGCCGGAAAGCTGCACATGTTGGCAAAGCCACAAACGACGGAACAAGGAAGACAATATTTCCTTCCATAAGTAAGTGGTTTTGGTTATTCTTGTCACTTTGTCTGTGACATTTGGTTGATAAACAGGTGTATGTTTTCTGCTGGTGCCTGTGTTGTCCGAGGACACAAACCACACTTACACACACCACTCACACACAGATGTGCACACACACCACTGACTTCATGAATGAATCTCGGTCAGTAAAGGATAATTGTGTAAAAGTTGGGACGTTGTGTAAAATGTAAATAAAAACAGAATACAATGATTTGCAAATCCTCTTCAACCTATATTCATTTGAATACACAAGATATTGAATACACCACAAAGACAAGATATTTAATGTTCAAATATTTTCACACAAGCAAAAAGGTTTATCAGTTTGAACATTAAATATGTTTGCTTTGTGGTGTGTTTGCTTTGTGGTGTGTCCAGCTCTCCACAAGTTCTTTTATACTCACTCGACTGGTAAGCACTGAAAGCCGAGATAGACATGTCCCAACTTGTCCTCTAACACTCCGAAACGGAGGTGTTCCTTTGTCTCGCTTCATCAGCGAATCGGTCGTGACGCGCGAAGCCTCCGCGCGGCTTTCCATGACAAAATCTCTTGTTAAAAGTGAAATCTGCTGGAAAATGGCTGATGTCCAGGTCTTGTGATAACCAGAGAAAGAGCACACGACGGTCTCGTATCCACAGAGCCATCAGCTTAGAAATGATCCAGTGGTTTGTGCCGCATCGTCGCAGCTCGCAGCGCGGCGCACCGACCGTCCTTTAAAGGGGTCCTTAAACCTGTAGTTAAAGTCCTTATTCTCTGTGAAGCCCGTAAAATTTTCACTGAAAGCCAGATAAATTTTTCGAATGGTTTCCAGGTGCCAGTCTCTAACAGCTTCTGAAAAAATTCTGATGGAAAAAAAGTCCTTTTCATTCCGCCATTTCCAGACAATGAAAATCCGACAAGGGGGCGGGACCACTCCTTCCACAAGGCGTGCTCACAGGCGAATGACGTCACCGTCAGGCGTGGAAAAACTCATGCATGCGCACGAGGGTTCAAGCATGTCTGACGTAAAAACATATAAATGAAATCCATATAGTTTTTGAAAA